>NC_088926.1:21512500-21555000 GCF_038396675.1 Hydra vulgaris
GTGAAAGGCTTCTTGTGCTTTTTTATCATTCATATACTTATTTAAAAGAAAGGAATCTTTTTTCTAATTTCAAAAATTCAATTATTGTTTTTTTTGCTTGGCATACCTTTTTGAACTATATTGTTTTTTATCAATTTTGTAGTTATTTTGTTAAAATGTCAGCAGGAAACATTAATTCAGAAAATACAGATGAAATGTGTTATGACTTTATAAAAAGCTTAAAGGAAACTTTACCTACAATAATTCATGAATTTAAACCTCTAATAAGAGAAGTCATTTAGTCAACTCTTAAAGTCTGCTTAACTAATTATCAGTATCAAAATAATTCAAAAAATGACATTGAAAAAGATTACCAGAAATTTAAAGATCAACATCAAAGGTATTTTATTAAATCTCTTAAAAAACATGAATATCTTTATTACAAGCATTCCAGATGCGCAAATCTTCTAAATATTTACCACGATTGTTTAAAACAAGAACCACTCTATATACCAAGAAAGTTTAGAAGCGATAACTTTCATTTCAATTCACCTGAAGAAGAAAATGCTATTAAAAAATTTGATTTGCAGCGCCTTAAATCAGAAAATGAATTTCTATCAATATTAAGAGTTTTTTAACATCATTAAATAACGTAAATGCTGAAGTGACAAACTTTATAAATAGTAATACAAAAAATGAAGCTCTAAAAGAAAAACTGATACTCAGATATAAAGAATGTAAACTTGAAGACAAAGGCCGAATTGATAGAAAATGGTTAAAAAAAACATTCTCTACAAACTCTGCTTTCCAGAAAGATCGACTAAATATTAACTCGAAAAATTCGAAAACTCTTGATGAAAAAAAAAAGAAATAACATCATAAGAGTTTTTCTCAATTGATTTTATTGATGAAAACAACACATCAGAAATTCTGTCTTCCAAAAACTGGATAAATACAATTCCGAAAAAATACAACCTAAGGTCATCAACCTATCCACCAAATACCTGACCACTGCCCAAATTCTGACCAAAAGGACCTAAATTATGCCCAAAAACTGAAGGAAATTATTGACATATTAACTCTGATATTAGACAATTTACAAGAAAACGTAGATTAAAAGAAAAATTCTACGAACTGCAAAATAATGATATTAGTATAATAAAAAAGAAATCTAAATATAATCTTAAAACAAATATATCTGAACTTAATGAAATAATATCGAAAATTGAGCAAGTGAATCCTGTCAAACTTCAATCAGTTGATAACATTTCATTGCAGGAAAAGATAGCATTTAAAGAACTTAAACAAAATGAAAGACATTGTTATCAGAAAAGCAGATAAAGGTAACAATCTAATTGTAATGGACTCAACATACTATAAAGATAAACTTGTTAATCAAGATCATCTATCTTCTTTAAATACTTATGAAAAAACAAATTTTGACTCAGATAAAAGAGTTTTCAAAAATCTTTCAAAAATGATTGCTAAACATAAATGTCTAACACAAAACGAAATAGACTACGTTACAAATTTTGAATGGAAATCTAGTACTTTTTACGTTATTCCAAAATTTCATAAATGCAATGAAATAACTAAAAAGGTTCAAGAATCTAGTTCTCCGTTTAAAGAAATTAAACCTCCAAAAGATTTAAAAACTTGACCTATTATTGCTGGAATAGACTCACCAACATCACACTTAAGCCAATTTCTTCATATAATATTATCTCCGATTGTAAAAAAACAAAAAACTTATATAAAAGATGATTGGGATTTCTTAAGAAAAATCCGTAGAAATATTGATTCAGACAGTGTAATACTAACTTGTGACATTGTCAATCTATGCACAAGTATTCTACATAATCTAGGTCTTAAAGCATTACAATACTGGATTGAACAACAAAAAGATTTTATAGCAAATCGATTCACCTCCGATTTCCTCTTAGAATTGGCATCTTTCATTTTAGAAAACAATAATTTTATTTTTGACGACCAAGTATACCATTAGATTACAGGTACAGTCATGGGTACAGACTTTGCCCTAGACTATGCATGTCTTACAATTGGATTTTTAGAAGAAACTTTGCTTTTTCCGAAAATCTTACCAAAATACTTTTCAAAAGAAGAAGTTAAAAATATTGAACAGTTTTATTTTAGAAATGTTGATGATGGTTTTAACATATGGCCAAAAAATCTAGACATCGCCAAGTTTAAAAGTTCTCTTGAAGAACTGCATAATTCAATTAATTTTACGGTTGATTTAGGTACACAATACAATAAAAACGGAAATATCTACAATGTCATTAGTTTTTAAGATGTATCGGCTATTCTTAAAAACAACAAACATATCAAAACAGATATATTTTACAAAGAAACAAATACCCACGACTATTTAAATTACAATAGTTTTCATTCTTTACGCATAAAAAAGAATATCCCATATAATCTTGCTAAACGAATAATTGTTTTTACCTCGGATTATGCTACAGAAAAACTACGTTTAACAGAACTAAAATTATGGTTAAAAGAATGTCTTTACCCAGATAATATTATAGAAAAACCATTTCATAATGCCAAATTACAAGGACCAGCACCTTTAAAAAAATCCAAAGAAGTTTTTTCTCTGGTAACTACATTTTATAGCGATTTAAACTCCCGGCCTATTTTAACAGAAACTAACCTTTTACTTAGTCTATCTACTAATGCAAGGGTAAAGGAGATTTTTTTAAATATACATCCAGTATTAACTTTCGTATTTTTCATCAAAAATGTGTAACTTTGTTAAATGTTAAAAGCTTAAATTATTATTCAAATAAAAATATATTATAAACTTAATTAGAGTACCTTTAAAAGCACCTTGCATAAATCTTGTTACTAAAGTCCAATAAAAAGAAGTGCTAAATCCAAATATAAGTGTTGAAATAGTTTGAAATATTCCCGAAATCAATGGAACTGTTTTAGGATCTATTTTGTCCAAAAAATATCCCCAGAGTAATCTAAAATTAAAAGATTCTAAATAAATAATATGTTAACAAATATTAAATTTTTAAATATTTTAAGCTTTAATTTAAATAATCATTATAAGATAAAATTCATTTATTTATCTATAATTCTAAATAAGGAGAGTATCTTTCTTAATAAGCTTTTTTAACATTCAGATTATTTATTAAAAAAGTATCAACTATTATTGCATGAATAAATAAATTCATCATCTTTACTTATGACTGCAAAAGTTATTATGATTCAAAAAATAATTTGCCAGTTGAACAGTTAACTGTTGAAAATGTAACAAACAACGAGTTAAACAAAAAACAAAACGCGAGAGAGACCAAACAAAAGTATAATTGTCAATTGCGTATTAGAGTCAGTAAAAGAATTGGTTCTTAAAAAAAAAACAGAAGATGAACTTGCAATTAAAGGTATGTTGTCATTCAATATTAAACCTGAAGTAAAGCCAGTATATGGGAGAAGGTTGCATTATAAAATTTTAACAAATCCTAGTCCTATCCTTGTTAAACTTAGTGAACCGAGTCTACAAAATCCAATACTTTTAGCAATTAAAAATTAACATATAAATTAAAGAGTTCTATCAAAACATAGGTAACTATATATTTTGGAAATGCATGTACCTAAGTGCAACATCTTTGGAAAATAAATTTGATGAGTTTTTAGTTGTTGTCAAAATAAATCATCCATATCTAATTTGAGTTACCTAGACTTGGTTTAAAAGTGTCCAGAACAATTCCGGATTGTATTGTTCTTAGGCAAATAGAAATATTTTGTTGGTTGCCTCTATAGGCCTAGTGATTTTATTAATGTGGCTGCTTTTGATTTAGTTTTTAAAGAAGCTAAAAGTTATGCTGATAAAAATTTGAAGATGCTTTATTTATGGGTGATTTTAATTTTCCCTCAATAAATTGGTATAATAAAAATGTATCTTCTATTATTAACAATACAGGGATTGAACAAATCTTCAGTAACACATTAAATGGCGCTTTTATATATTAGCAAATAAGCATTTTAACTCTCCAAACCTTAAATGAAAAGCCTTAAAATAAAGTCCAATATATTATCTGTCAGTTAACAAATTGACTTCATTTTTACGACTGAATTCAGAAATGTGTGCAACGGATACACAGTTTGTGCTTGGCAATAGCGCTAAAGAACATTTGGTAATACTTTCTGATTACTTTCTTAAAATAAAGTGAAGCTTCTAAAAGTGAACTGTAATAAATTTGTTTATAAAAAAGCAAATTATCAAAATATTTCTCAATTTATTTCATATGTTGACTGGGTACAACTGTACAAAAATATGCAAGTTTAGGATGTGGATAATGAATTGACTTATTACTCCAGCATTTTATTTTTTCCCACTATTTATATTATACAAATTAGAGGTGTGGAAGCTCTTTGGATAAAAAAAAAATTTTAATTTCTGATTAGGAAAGAAAAATTTGAGATATAGAATAGATATCGAAAATGGAAAGATGCTAAATTGAGTAAAGATTTATAATCTTTACTCAATTACTGCAATATCGGATTGTAAAATCTGAAATAAAGCATTTTTAAATGAACTTTGAACAAGATTTAGTTAAAAATCAATGCAAAACTCAAAATTGCTATATAAATATATTAGGAACCAGTAAGTTGCAAAAGATTGAACAAAAGCTTCACAAAATGACGCAAATAATTTATACAAAAGTTTTCAACATGTATTCGTTATTGGACCTGATGGTGCTCTTCCTAAGTTTGAGACAAGAATTAGCAATTATGCTACAAATTTTTCTCATCTATCTCCTGACGAAATGAATTATAATGATGTATTGAAGAGGGTTCACAGTTTTAACAAAAATAAAGCCTTCGGACCTAATAAACTCCTTCCAGCAATGCTAAAGAATTTTTCAGTGGTGTTTGTACTTCCCTTAACATTAATCTTCACAAAATCGTTAGCTACAAGTAAACTCCTAATTTGATTTAGATCTGGAAATAAAGCTTCTCTTTTTAGAAAAGTTTACAATGCACTTGCAGCTAATTATTGACAAATCTCCTTTAGCTCAGTTGTGTGCAAAATACATAACTGCAATGCGATTGAGAAAATACAACAAAGAGCATGTAAACTTGTTTCATCAATAAGCAGTCTCAAATATAAAGATCCACTTATTGCTTTAGGCATAACAGCCCTAACTAAAAGTAGAAAAATAGAAGATTTGATAACATTTTACTAACTTATGCACGGTATTGATAAGTCAAAGAGAAGAATCGTTTTCCATTTAAAAATTAAAATTAAAAATTGTTTAATAGGGCATTGCTTTAAATATTACAAATAGTTCACTAAACATCCTTTAAGGGAACATTTTCTTTTTAACAGAATTGCAAATATAAGGAACTTACATTCTTTTGTGGTTGAAACAGCAAAGTTATTTAATTGCTTTAAACGAGCGTTTGACAGCTAAGTAGCAATCAAGCATAACTGCGGTCACAGTGTACCACACCCACTGGATTTATCCAGTTCAGCATGAACTATTATTAATGTTACAAAATATACATGTATATACATATATATATATATATATATATATATATATATATATATATATATATATATATATATATATATATATATATATATATATATATATATATATATATATATATATATATATATATATATATATATATATATATATATGTAGTGGGTTATATTTTTCTATAAAGAGGAGGACAACATAGTCACATCTCTACGTAAGTATGGCCCTCGTCCTCCAACAAGTTCTGTTAATAGCACCAGGGTAACATAACCATATTCCACCCACAGGTTTTCCACCGATAAAAATAAGGGAAAGTTCACGCAGTTCACGAGGTTGAGTTTAAACAGCTTAAGCTGTGCAAATTTGATTACACACATCCTTCCTATAGATCACACCATCCTTCCTATAGATCACACTATATTTTATCTTCAACTGCAGTATGAAATGAGGTAAAATTTTTGAAGTTGCGAATCAAACCTAATGAACTTGAGAGTTAATAAAGGCTGAAAACCATATCATGAATAGCTACTGAGATGTGGCAACGAGGGGCCGAACTTATCAAATGTCAACCAAACTCTGCTTGAAGAGAATACAAATCCCAACTTGTGTTCTGTCATTTAAAGACGTTGTATCAAATCGGAGACTATTGATCTACCCAGTTTTATCAAAAGTTTGTGTGATTGCTTGTATCGTTTAGGCCGCTTTGCCATCATGGAGTTTAGGGACAGCTAAAAAATGTACACATTTCTGCCCAGAGACCGGAACTGAATTGAAAAGCTTGTAATGTTTTATGCAGGCTATACTTATTTTATTGGCACTATTAATGACTTCCTCCACATCTTGCTTTAGAAGTCCAGTAGATCATTTTGCACAAAATAAATGTGCAGTTTTTTTGTCAGAAATATTTGTTCTATTAAGAGCAACAGCTCTTAATAGAACAAATATTTCGGAGTCACAATACCCATACTGGCTGTGTCTTGGGCAAAATCTGAATCAATAATTAAGCTTCAAGTTCATCATCGGAATGCTGCGATAAAGTCTGATTGCTAGAAATAACAGTTATAAGTGATATCAATACTGATGTTGTAATTTCTGTTAAGTCAACATTTGATGATTACTTTTCCGCTACTATTTTCCATTTTATTGCACATTCTTCCTTCAGTGCAAACTACCTTTCTACACCACCCAATCTCTGCAACTTTCCTTACGCTGAGCAAGTAAAAAACAATTAGTCCTTTTCAATATTGAAAAGATGGGTAGTACCAAAAAGATCAATAGCCTTTATCAAAATATCTTCTGATTAAATAGATTTGTTGCCAAACTCTGATTATTATTCTTCTTATGACGATGTCATTCACAGCGCAGTTTGCAAATGTGTTCAACCATGTTAATTCTGGCTTTTAATACCTGCTAAATTGTACTATTATACCGGGGCTCGAGCTGTGATAATTAAAAGCTTTACATTTATTTTGAGTCGGTACCAGGATACTTATTACTGCACTAGCAAATTCCTGATTTTGTTAATTTTGTCATTTCCTTGTTGGTGCAAGTATATAATATTATTTGGGTATCATCACCAAATTGATGATGATTTGTGCTATGGTTGGCTACAATATAGGGATTAAACAAAATCGAAATTAAAAATAGGTCTAAAATGTTACCCTCTGGTTCTCCTGTTAACCTTGCTGACATTCTAAGTTTAGTTAATCCAATAAAAACAAAGAAATTTTGAGAGTGCAAGTATGATATTAGTCTTTTTACTGTAATATCTGTGACACTAAGATCATCTTTTATTAGGGCAACCAGCAGGTTGCAATTAATTATATCAAGCGCTTCAGATTATCCAGAGAGAAGAAAACAGGAAAAGCATCGTAAACGTTAAACATTATTTTGATGCATATTTTTAGGAGCACTGTTTTTGTTAAATGCTTAAAATTTGAAAGAAAAGGATAAGAGTTTTGGATATTGTATTAAGATATGATGTGAGATTCAGGTTACTGAGGTTAAATACTGTTTGTACTGATTTTTTTTTAATCAGTATTTGCAATTAGCATATAAAAAAACAATACTTGACCTCAACTTTGAGAGGTCAGCAAAATAAGCTAAAGTTCGATTGAGTAATTCTGAACATGATTTAAAAATGTTTACGTAATAATATTGTGTGTTGATTTCTTGTGTTTGAGAGTTTTGATCACTTCATCATATCAGCAGGAGTGTCTGTACCAAATGTAAAATTATATACAGGGAGAGATGGCTCCAAAATGAAATCAGATTTTATTTTTGTAGCAAGCCTTTCTGAATAGAGCATAAGTCAGTATTTTAGAAAAAAAACTGTTGTGCTGTTGTGTAATTAATTTTAGAACTATTTGCATGAAGTAATACTTTGGCAATCTTGCATGTGTCTTTTTCATTATTATGTGCTAAGGTATGTTTATTTTTATAAAAAGTACATCCGGATACAGGAATTGCTGCAAATGACTACCGGAATGCAGTTTGAAACATTTTTATTATATAATAAATTACCAATAAGTCTATAATGACTTTTTTTTGCTGCTTCAAGACAATGAAATAAAAAATCGTCAATAGTATTAATAGATATTTATATTATAATTATTTATTCTTATTAAACATGTCTATCACACTTGTTGAAGTTAAAAATTGATAACGGAAATGTTTATGAAGTTTAAGATCGAGACGGAAGAAATGCTTAAGCAATATGAAAATACTTTTATCAACATAGTTAGCTGTAACACAACTATATTAAATGATCGATTAGACAGAGTTGAACTTAACATCCTTCAAAACTCAACCAAAATAGCATCAATTGCAAAGGAAGTAGAAGAAATCAAAGAAAATTTAAGCTTTAATGAAGATCTTTTCGATAAAAAAAATAAAAACCGCCATTGATTGTCTCGCAAAAGAAAGTCTGGCAAACATCTAAATACAAAAAAACAACCATGAACTTATAAAAATAAATAACAAACTCAGTGAGATTGAGGATAGGTCAAGGCGAAAAATCTAAGAATTTATGGTGTCCCTGAAAACGACAATGAAACCTGGGCTAAATGTTAAAAAAAGGTAAAAGAAGTATTCGACGACATATTAGGAGTCAAAAATGCAAACAATGAAAGAGCGCATAGAATAGGCAAAGTAATTCACAACAAACATAGAACAATAATCCTATAACTTCTGGATTTTAAAAATAAAACTGAAATTCTCAACAACTCTTCCAAAATAAAAGGTAAAAATATTTTCATATATAAAGTGTACTGTAAGGAAACGAATGTTATACGAAAGTAACTATGTGAAAAAATGAAAGTCGAAAGACAAGCTGGCAAATACGCGTATATTTCATACGGCAAACTTTTTGTACGAAATTGGAATTCCAAAAATAGTAATATCTTATCTTTTTAATTTTTTTTTTAATGGTATTCAATAAGTTTATCACTAAGTTTTCCTAAAAGACTTTCAAATTGTCGCATACTATTATTTATTCGCATACTATTATTTATTATGTCGCATACTATTATTTATTCGCATATTATTATATTATTCGCATACTATTATTTATTCGCATACTATTAGTTATTGCCAAATTTAAATTATAGCGAAAATGGAAACAGCAAATAATGATTTTGAAAAACAAGTTAATTAATTTGAAACCTATAAATTACAGTTAGACGACGAATCCGATCCGGATATTAATTGTTATAATAAAATTAATTTTCCAGAATTTGAAACCTTTTATTTTTATCCTAGTAACGTGAGCAAAATTTTAAAAGGCGATAATAAAAGTGATTATCTTAATGCAGTCTACATTAATATTCGTAGCTTAAGAAAGAATTTTGAAAACTTATTAAATTTTATTAGTGAAGCGGAAAGTTCTTTTAATTAAATTTGCTCAACTGAAACCTGGTGTTTTCAAGCAGATTTTAAAAATAAGGAGTTTAATTGTTTGTTTTAAATAACCTTCTGTATAAAGTTCGGTGCGAATCGTGTGTGTGCGAATCGTGACCAAAACAAAGAGATTTTAACAATAGAACTTATCAATAAGCGTTTAAAAAATATACTAATAAGCTGTTGTTACAGGCCGCCAGCTGGCAGAATTGAAAACTTTGGCAAATTTTTACTAAAAAACATAATAAAGCAAACTGATCTTGAAAAGAAAAAAATTTCTTGATCGGGAATTTCAACATAAACTCCTTTGATCATTATGAAAATCAAAATTCGAGAAAATGTTTTAATGGTTTATTTGAAACTGGAACAATACCTTTAATAAATCACCCCTCTAGAATCATAAGTCATTCATCGTCATTAATTGATAACATTTTAACAACCGATTATATTTATAAGTCACTAAAAATGGGAATTATAAAAACCGATGTTTCCGATCACTTGCCATTTTTTTCTAAATGCGTTTATTCAAAAAAAGAAAAGCAGGAAAAATTTTTTATAAAAAAACGGCTTACCAATAATAATAATTTAAATTCTTTCAGAAAACAATTATTTCTTGGGGTTATATTAACTTTAATGTTGATATCAACATAATCTACGACAATTTTTCAAAACGTTTTACCAAGCGTACGATTCCAATTTTCCTTTAACTGAAATAGTTTTAAGCGATAAGGAAATGTCATCTCCTTGGATTAATAAAGGTCTCAGAAAATCTTAAAAAAATTAAGCAGAAGCTTTACATAAAATACCTAAAGTCAAAATCTGAAAAACATAAACAAAATTACAAAACTTATTCAAACTTATTTGAAAAGCTTCGCAAACATGCAAAAAAAAAACTACTTTTTAAACTTGCTTGATAAATATAAGCACAACTCAAAAAGCGTCTGGCAAATCATAAATGAGGTGTCTGAAAAACTTAAACCAAATAAAAATTTACTCCCAAATTTTGTACAAATTGATTACAAATTTAGAAATGACTCAAATGATATTGCATCTGATTTTAATAAGCTTTTTACCACTATCAGGACAAAACTAAGCGATAGTATTTCATTCATTAAAGATAAATCTGTTGATGAGTTCAAAACATCAATAAGCTCAAATCTAAATTTTAGTGAGTTAACTTTTAATGAATTTGATGTTGCTTTTAAGTCATTGAAACGTAATAAAGCTACTGGGTATGGTGATGTTAACACAAATATTGTGATTGATTCCTACGATGTTATAATAGGTATTCTTTATAAAATCTTCAGAGCATCCATTGCACAAGGGCTTTTTCCAGATAAACTAAAAATAGCAAAAGTAACTCCAATCTTTAAGACAGGGGATCGTATAAATATAAAAAATTATCGCCCTATTTCGGTTCTTCCAGTTTTTTCAAAAATTTTAGAAAGATTAATATTTTATGTTTCATTTTTTAATGTAGAGAAAATTTGTTGCACAAAATCTTTATTGTTTGAAACCTTAAAACAAATATAATCTTCGAATTATTAACAATCTTATTGCCCCTTTTTGCCATAAAAGCAAAGACCAGTTTTTTACCAAATTTTGATTTTTCTACCCAACTGACTTTAGCTTCATTTAAGCAAAAACTTAAAAAAAATATGCTTTTAATTGAAAAATTTTTGATTTATTTTTAATTGCTTTTTTTTTGTGTGCGTGTGTGTGTGTTTGTTTGTTGTTGTTCTGTTTTGTATATTTTATATAGTTTTTCTTGGCTTTTTAAAATTATATCTTGGTTTTTTAAATGTTTTTGCATAAAGGTTTATTTTTATTTCATTAAAGACATTTTTATTAAAAATTAACCATATATTGAAAAGGGTTTTATGACAAGATCCACATGATCTTCAGGAAGTCCTGTCGTTGCTAATGTAAAAATTGTAAAATATAATTGGTTGTCGAAATTTTTTTAAACGACAAAATATTAAAGAAAAGAAAAAATAATAATTTTTATTTATTTATTTTTTTTTAAACATCTTCGCTTCCAACAAGGCTGCAAGCAGCCACTAATTAAAGTTGGAAGTTACTGAAAGAGAAAAGATGAAGATTGTAGAGCAAGATAACGATTGACGGACGACTTAAAAGATTGCAAATTATATGAATCAGGAAAGCAAGATTCTATAAATCATGGTAAGTTTAGTTTTTTTTAATTTTGTTTCAAAAACCAAGCAGTTAAAATTTTTCAGTATTGATGTTGGAGTGATACTTAGAACAAAATGTTACGAAATAATCAAGTCTGTAACTTGAACATTGTTCAGTGAAATGTATCACTACCTATAATTACTATTGAATTATATATCACTATTAAATTATTAATTCAATATATTACTAGATCAAGTAGGTTGGCAATACCAGCAGTTTATATGCAAGTTTGAGATTGAACTTTTGTATCATACTATAGATCTCAGAAATATAAGCAAGTTATATTATAATAGTTGAGGGAGTGGTACCTGGGCAGTTACAGTCACTATTGTCTGAAAAATTCCCTAGGAGTGACTTTTTCAGACAATATTTGAAGTTTTTGAAGAAGATTAGAAAATTAAATCAAATTGTCAAAGTGTACTGTCAACCTATCATTTTCAGTTTTGTCTTTTTTAATAAAACTATTTTTATAATTGATATTACTTTTTAACTTTATTCGAAATAATCATCATTATGTTTTCCAATTCAACAAAATTAAGGTCAGTTGGTCTTTTGCTATTTTTTGTTAATAAATTTATTAGATGTTTTAATAACTATCACCATCAACTTTTTTAATTCAATTTTATTTTTCTAATTGAAGCAGTTTGTGTGTAAGGGCAAATTATTGTTGATTTATTCGTTGTCGCTGATAAAGGTGTTTTATTTTTCAACTTCAAGAGTTTTATTCATTTTGAAAAGTATTCAACATTTAATGATGCTTTGCTGTAAAATTTGAATATATTTGGTAAACTCAGCAGATGCACTTGGAATTATCAGCTAAGTAAGTTTTTCTTAGGATTCATTGACAAACGTCATTTATTTTCAGAAGGTTACCTTCTAAATACAAACCGACTATATATATATAAATATATATATATATATATATATATATATATATATATATATATATATATATATATATATATATATATATATATATATATATATATATATATATATATATATATATATATATGTATATATATATATATACCCGCTAAAAAATGAGGCGTTGATTTTATGTTGATTCAATGTTTCTCGTCAACATTGATTCCATATTGATTTTTTGTCCAAAATGTTAGCCACTTATCAACGTTGATTTGGTGTTTACAAAAAACGTTGATCGAATGTTGCTTTTCAACGTTTAATCAACAAACATTTTTTCTGGTGATTCAACACTGATTTTTATAATAGTCGACGGCATTTTGATATCGCTTTTTGATGCATATATCAAAAAAATATATATCAACTATTTACGAAATATATATATGTTTATATATCTATATATAAACATATATATATTTCGTAAATAGTTGATATATATTTATATATATATATATATATATATATATATATATATATATATATATATATATATATATATATATATATATATATATATATATATATATATATATATATATTTAAACAACTTTAAAATGTATTCTACAAAATAGAGTGCTCAATGTTCTTAGAAGAACAGAGCAATTATAAATTAGTAGGAAATCACTAAACAAAATTTTTTTTTCATTTAACACAGTGTTTCATCAATAAAAAGACTCATCAGAAATGCTGTCATCAATAAAAAAAACTCATTATTTCTGATGAGTCTTTTTATTGATGAAACACTGTGTTAATTGAAAAAATTTTTGTTAAGTGATTTTCTAATTATTTATAATTGATATATATATTATGTATGTATATATGCACATATATAAAATATTTATATATAAAATTTATACATATTGCTCATATCTTAATTTGTTTTGTAAAAAACAGGCTGTAAATAAAGGATTTAGCAAAAAATTTATTGATAGAGCAATTAAAAGCTAACTCAAAAGAATAATGAAATAAAGTAGGCACTGCGTTAAGTAAGAAAGTTTTTTATTGAATTTAACACAAAATTTACATTTTCAAACAATTTATTTAGCGTTTGCAGCATTGTTCATTTTTAAAACTTTTTGATTGAGTCATGTTCCTGATTGTCTTAAAAATTTCGAAATGCCTGATCAACCTTCGCAAATTTTTGCACCATGATGCTGTCGTGTAATCGCATCTAAATCAAAAATTCAAATCAAATTTAAAAAAAATCAAACTGCAGAAATTATAGCAAATAGTTACATAAATGACTGACTAGGGCAAACAAAATATATTTCCTGTAAAAAAAAAAATCTAAAAAAATGCATAAAACCATTCTAACCCACTGTCATATGATACAGGGTGTATATTTTAAAATATATCTTCAATGAACCACCAGAGACATTAAAACAGGCCCTAGCATCCTCGCTCATCAACAACTTTCCAAAAGCAAAAGCCAATTTAAATGGAGTATTACCTCCACAACGACTAAGAGAACTCATCTATTATCAAAAAAATAAAAATTACTTTAGGGTCAGAATACATATTATGTTTATTCTATATGAATGAAATTTATATTAATTTTCATTAAATATTAATCTTAATTTCAATACATGGATTTTTAAAATTGACTCTTGAATCACTTTTCTGATTTGATTCAAAATTTTGAAAATTTGTGGGGGTATTATGCAATCCTTGATATTAAAATAAAAAGCAACAGTAGTACCTTTTTATCTATTTTTGCCATCCAACTCAACGCAACTTTTTGAAAATCTTAAAAAAAAATGTAGTAAAATAAATAATATTGTTATTATTTATGTAAAATATTTTGTAAAAAATTAACCATGAAAAATTACCTAAATGGAAAAAATAAATAAAACTTTGATTAACACATTGAAATGTACATTCTTAAAAATTTTATTTACCCTGGCAAGACAAATGTCTTTCTCTGTTATCCTCTTTATCCAAAACACAATTTTTAGAGCCATTTTCTACCTAGGTATAGATAAATTATACCTACAAAAATTAAACAAAATTTTTAAACATTTTATAGTGATTTTATTTAAACTTGTCAACAAAATTATATTCTATAACATATAGTTCTGATTTCTATTAATTTTTTTACTGCACACGCACACAGATTTTAATTAGAACAAAAGCAACATTAGGACTTTTTTTTTTACCAATATATTTGAAGAAAACATCATTTTCCCTTGAGATAGATTAGTTTCTTTCGAGAAGTCAATGTTATTTTCAGCAACTGAAAAGCTTGCTATTTCACTGTGTAAATGGGGAGTTGATATTGATTTAAAAACATTTATAATTCAGTAAAAAAATAAGCATGTTTATTTTAACAAACCATTATACTACTTTTACAAAAATAGTTAACCTGCTATATTTAGAATCATGTTAGATGTTCTTTAGCTATTTGAGCTATCAAAATAATATCTTCTGTATAGTTCTTCATCACCAACCACAATATCTTCATCACTTTCAGAGAATGCCATTGCCGTCTTTCTCCTTTAATATAAACTTTACTTTTTAAACAAAAACAGTGCATGATTTGTGTAATTCTTTATTGCAAAATTATTTATTTATTTAAAAATAATTTTAGTAAAATTTACTTTTGCTTTGTCCCTTTTTTCTCTTCGGTGTCAGTTTCAATTTTTAAAGTATCTGCTGTTTTCTCTAAGCGTGACTGAGCTTTTTCATAAAAATCTAAACACAAATCTATGTACGTAAAATCATTTATCGATATCTAATAAAAAAATATAATTGAAATGTTTGCGGCAAAAGCAGGCGCTATGAGAATGGGGTGCAGTTGGTGCACCGCATAAAAATTAATGAATTTTAATGAAAAACCCATGAAAATTAATGAATTTTTTAGTTTTTAAAAAACATTGAAAATTTAAAAAAAAAATAAAAACATTGTTAAAAAAACTTTTTTTTATAAAGACTCCAAAATAAAAATGTTTTTGTCAACGATTAAAAAAATTGTTAAGAATCTTCTTTAAACATTCTAATGACATTCAGAACATATAATTTAAACAAATGCCTGTTGGAATATTGGATTTAAAATAAGTGATATTAAATGAGAGAATAGTCATATTGTAAAGGGGGGCCCAAAATAAATTTGCACCAGCACATGTTTATCCTCTCCATTGCCCTGGTCAAAACATACAGTTCAGTATCTAATTCAATTTTTTTACATTTTTTTATAGTAATATGCAAACCTGTAGTGTATAAAATCCTTGCTGGGTATATCTTCCAATCAGAGGTTGGTGCCTGCAAGGTTGTGACAGCTTTACGAATCGCAGCGGAACTTTTAAATAAATGCCAGAAGCTTTTCCCATCATTTTTCATCCAACTTTTAGTAATCACTACCACTACTTTAATTTTTCCATTTAAAAATTAAACAATGGCAAATGACATTTCAATATTCTGGTGCAATTTAATTCTAAACAATCTTATATAAGTTACAAAACAAAATTAAAAATACATTAGAGATTAAAAACAATGAACTTTGTAAAACGCTTTTTATACTTATTAATGTAAAACACCAGCGTAAATATTTTATTATTTCTATAAACATACCAGGTATTTGTTTCACACAAAAAATTTATAATATTTAATTAAAATGCATTAAACTCACTTTAAAATTATTCAATGAACTATATATTTGACAAATTTATAACAAATTTTACATAATGACACATGCACAGACATTCTTCAAAAATTGATGCTCTGCAAGTATAATCAAAATTTAAGTTTTAATTCAAGAAATCAGTGATCATAAGCAATATCACAATGTCTAAGTAGAAAAAAAAAGCATAACCACCTTTTTGAAGAGGTATCATCAAGCCTTTTTTCAAAAGTTTTTTTTTTTTTCAGAAAAATTGTTTTTAGGTTGGCTAATGAATTTACATAACAATTGTCTAAATAAGATGTTTCAAAACAATTAGGAAAAAACTTTCGAACTGAATGACGATTTAGAGTGTTGCATTTTGCAAGATCTACCAAAACCTCTTCTACTAAAATAAACCCTTTGCCTTGAATGACATAAACTCTGTCTCGTAGATTTGATGTGATCTTTTTATTTACCGCTTGGACAGAAATTTCTTTACCATTCCTTTCTCTAAGAAAAATATCCAACTTTTTTCTCTCATCTAATTGATTCACTTTTTGGGCAACAGTCTGATATGATTTTCGCACCATTTTTTTAATTCAACCCAAAAAGTTTTCAAAAGGAAAAGCTGCTAGATGATCAAGACTCTCCCCAAAGTTAACACAATCATCAGCTAAATGAATCATGCTATGAACATTGTATGTTACCAAGATCTCCCCATACAAAATTTGTACTTCTCTAATTAAACCATATAAGCAACTGTTTAGCAAATGCAACAATTCATTTTTCACCATTTTATCAGAAAGCAGTATGTGCATAGCAATTGAAAGAGAAACAAATAAGTCATAGTTAGTTTTATTTATTTTTCCTTTTTGAAACAACAGGTCCAGCATAAAGCAGAAAGAATCAAAACTCTGTTGCTTTTCACTTCTCAAGTTCATTTAAAGAGTGTGGTCTACATTGAAAATTGGATGGTGTATAACTTCGTAAATTTATGAGTTCATTTGAAATACTGTCTTTAACAGATTAACTTATTCTCATACATCGGGGACCTTTACACCAGTTTATTAGAAGTTTTTTATTTACCCCAAGACATATAAGGTGCATATAGTCTAATGGGAATCCAGTTACCATTGGGAAATTTAACTGAGCAAGCGGAGAAAGACTCTTGTCAAGTTGGTGACCTTCTTCTTTATACAAGTTATTTTTAAAAGCCATGTCAGTGCGAAGTTTAATAGTCACATGCAGCTGTTTATACCCATTAGTTTGAAATTTTTTCATATCAAGAATAAAATCTTCAAAGTACTCAACAGCATATGGTTCTTTTCTGTTAATTGTAAATAGTATAGGCCAAATGGAAGTCTTTATACTATTGTACATAGGTGCACCATCAATACTTACAATTAGATCAAGCTTTTCCTTATTTCCAACTGTTGATATATAATAATCAATTGCACTTTCAACTCTAAGATATATATAATCGCCTCCACTGACATATAAAACATTAACTTTTTGAAGAGATTTTTGTAATGTCTGCCTGCATTTTGGTATAGATGGAGTAAATTTATTTAAGTGAAATAAAAGTGCATTTAAAGCATCATATTTTATACAGTATTTTAATGACCACTCATATAAAAAATCTTTTGTTGAAGTGAGAGTATCAATACTACTGTATTAACTACTTTCAACTGCAATGTTGTCAACATCACCATAATAAGATTCAACTTTACTTAAACAAAATTTATTTTCAGGCAAAGTGATTGAAAACATAAATATATCGCTGTGCACATCTTCAAAAGAAATCAGAAAAAACCAATTTAAATTGCATTTTGTACTATATGATTTTAGTTTGCAGTCAGAATTTATCAGGCAAATACTTGCAGTCATAAACATTACTAGTTTGCTATGATAATAGCAATGTTATTATAATAAGCATTAATAAGCCAAATTGCTGCTAAGTTGTGACTTTTTTATTTTAAATTGTTAAAATTTTTATATTAAGATGTTCTATTATCCTCAAATAGTTAAAGAACTACCCTAATTTCATTAGAATAATCTTTATTCAAGAACTGAAAATATAATTACTTAACAAAATATATGTTTTTCAATAAAGTTTATATTCATTTCATAGGTTTTATCTATCCATTTATTCTATCCATCTATAAAGGTTTTAATTATATTACGGTACCGTAATATAATTAAAATTTTAACAAACGTTTATTACCACCAAAAATAACAAAAAAATCCCAGCAGAACATGCTGTTTGCTCAGCAAATTGCTGTTAGTAAGCAGCTCAATAAATTTGTTTTTTGTCAACAGTAAATCAACGAACGCTCAGTGTTTGTAAATAAACGTTGATTTGCCGTTGATAACATTGCTGTTGCTACAACATCCATTTATAGTTGATCGCCGTTGATCGCTAATGTCAACGCAAAATCAACGTTGATCAACATCAAATCAACGCTTCATTTTTTAGAGGGTATATATATATACATATATATATTTATATATATATATATATATATATATATATATATATATATATATGTATATATAAATATGTAATTATATAAGTATTTAATGTATGTATATATATATATATATATATATATATATATATATATATATATATATATATATGTATATATAAATATGTAATTATATAAGTATTTAATGTATTTATATATATATATATATATATATATATATATATATATATATATATATATATATATATATATAAATATATATATATATATATATATATATATATATATATATATATATATATAAATATATATAAATATATAATTATATATATATATATATTTATATATATATATATATATATATATATATATACATCATCAAAATTGTTTCATTTAAAACTGTGTTTCATCAATAAAGACTCATCAGAAATGAGAATGATTAGAATTATAAAATTAATAAAATTACAGCTTATGCAAAAACTTTAGTTACAAAAAGTCGTAAACGTCTTAGCTAGTGTAAATTTTAGGGTGATTTAGGGATGAATGCAAGAAGCGAACTTGAGTCAAGTTCGACTTGAACTTCACATTTTAACCAATAGCAGCAGAGTATGGGTGTTCCCCTCAAAAAATAATCTTGAGCTCACTTATTTTTTATAGTTTTTGAAGGAAAAACTTATTTTCGAGCGCGCATTCAAAATCAATTTTAATGTTTTGTTTAATAAACATTCTTGGTTCGCTTGTTTAAATATTTTTTATGTAGGTATAGTATGCATTTTTATGCGAATGCTGATTTAAGGATGGACCAATTCAATATAAAGTCATCAATGTTTTAGCTTTTGTATGTATTTTGAATTTATGGTAACATTTTAATACTATTTATTTTTAATGGATAACTTATTATGGGAAAAACGTTTTTTCCGCGAGGATTAATTTTCGTATGTAAAAAATCTCCTCCACAAATCAATAAAATTAGAAAATATATTCAAAATTTTTTTTCAAATATTGGGATTCAAATCGAAGTAAGTAAATAAGTTGTGAAATTTCTTAATTTCACATATAACCTTTCTGAAAACTCATGTAAACATTTGAAAAAACCAAGCTTTAAGTTATTTTTTAATAACATTAACTGAAATCATCCATTCCAATTTCAAAAACAAGTTCCAATTTTCATTATTAACAGGTTAAACCAAAACTCCTCCAATGAAAATGTATTTTATTCCTTTAAACAACTTTTTGAAGATCCCTTAAAAAAAAAGTGGTTTTCAAAACTTTAAACTAAAATTTGACTCTGAAATAAAAATACAAGAAAGGAAAATAGATCTAGAAATGTATAATTTGGTTCAACCCCCTTTAAGGTAAAAATGTTTTCACTAACATAGGAAAACTGCTTTTGAAATTTGTCGGTAAACTTTTTCCTCTCTCTACTGTTACAAAAAAATATATGAAAGATATTGAAAAAAGGTAACAATAATGTTTTGTTAAATAAAAAGGAATCCCTAAATGAAAAAAATTGTTATTGTAAACAAAAAAATAAGTGTTTAATGAATGGAAAATGTTTATGAAAAAACGTGGTATATAAATGTGTCGTTTCCTCTAAAATGTACCTCATAAACAATATATTGGCTATACATAGGGTGAATGGAAAAAACGTTTTACCAATCAATCTTTTGAAAATAAAAAGTATTCAAAAGACACCATGCTGTCAAAATACATATGGGAATTAAAGATAAAAACATTGATGATTTTATACTGAATTGTTCCATACACAGTGTATTACATTTTACTACCACTTCTTACAAAAAAAATCAAAAACCAGTTATTTTTATAAACTGTCATTTTCATATGGGCAGACATTGATACTATTGGAAATTCTTTCCGGTGAAGATTAACCAATTCTAGAAGAAACTGTTTTTGGTTTCTATCTTTTATAATGGTTAATTAAAGATGCCATAAGAATTATGATTCATTCTGAGAAGTCGTGGACAACCTTTATTTGACAAAACTTATGCTTTATTTCCAGATATGTTGAATTTAATTCCAACTAAAGATTCTTTAATTAAAAATGTTTTAACGTTTTGTTTGCCATTCTTTAAAATTAGATCGTTAAGTTTCTGGGATGAAGATTTGGATGTCCTTGAATCTGTTAAAGAAGCTTAGCATCATTGAATGGTGCTCGTTTAGCAAACGAAGCTTTATTCCAAAACTGTTCAAATACAAATGTAATAAAAAGTTACATTTTTTATTACTTTTTTTTCTTATGCTGGAACAACAAATTATCCTAAAAAAAATATACTGTTAGACAATGTCTAACTTTCGCCATTCAACGTGCATTTTTTGTTACACTTGAAGCCCAAAGTTTTACATTTAACTCGAATATTGTAGCTGATTCTCCAATAAAAATAAGTTACAAAGTCAAGAGCATTAAGTAACCATCCCTGGGTTGTTCACCTTTGATTTCTTCAAAATAATATAACAACTGTTCTTCACAGAGTTTAATAAGAAAATTGCAATTAAATAGTTTTTTATTTAGTGTACTGATCAGCTTCTTGTTGATTTGTTGCAATTGTTTTTAAAAATGGGTAAAAAATCTCACTTCTAATTGGTGGTCCATATAAGATTACGGTCAAGATTCTGCTTAATTATTGTGCAGGCACCAATGTTCAATCCAGTGTTGGATAAAATAGTGCCAAAAACCACTCCCCAATCATGTAAATTTAATTTTCAATCTTCAAGAGCCTTTATACAAGCATCACCTAATTGCTCACACGTATCTCAAATACTCGTTGGAAACTTAGCAATTTTTCCATCCCACCACAAGTCACAAAAATGGCAATTCTATCTACTTTTTTGCTGACCATCAGTGATATCAGGTAAAAGATATCCAACTCATTGCAGAAAAAGTGAACAACCAAGAGTGAAATCAACCTTGTTAGTTTTAGTCACCGGTTCACACACCGATTGCCTTTTTCTGCGGATAGTGCTATATAATTAAAATAAATCTTGTATTTAGTGACCAAGAGCCTGACCCACTGATCTAACCATGTAGAGTGCACAACAATCAGAAATACTATCACAATCAAAAATCTATACAACATTGTTTGTTAAAAACTTCATTTTCTATTCTTTTGAATCTGATATTGTTCATCATCCGAGGCATTAGAGCTGCCTGTCTATCTTTTTATGAGTAGCTCTAACGCTATCCGAGGCACTAGAGCTACAAATGACAAGTGCTGTTAAGATAAAACGTTTTTTCCATCAATTTAGCTTAAATGCTTTGACGCCTCATTTTTATTTTAGTTTCTGAGACTTGTTTCAGTGCTTCCCTAACTTTTAAATTCCAATTAATTCCTGCCATATAACAACTTCTTGCTGTTGATATAAGAATGCTTTATCTTCACTGTTTTTTCATAGCTTCTGAAGCATTCCTTGCTGATATATATATATATATATATATATATATATATATAAATAAAAATATATATATATAAACAACAAAAAAAAAAAATATATATATATATATATATATATATATATATATATATATATATATATGTATATATATATATATATATGTATATATATATGTATATATATATATATATATATATGTATATATACATATATATATATATATATATATATATATATATATATATATATATATATATATAATTTTTGTAATTTGACAATAACACAGTTTAATAGAATAGAAAATATTCAAAGGAAAGATTGTTGCCACATACCAAACTCTTTGTTAATTTAGCGGCATTCCCTTGCGTTTGCAGGCGATAAAATAATCGATGTATGTACTGTAGCCTACGGACGCAGGCACCATATCATTGTGACGCCACAGGGTTTGTCATAAATGCAATTTATTGTTATACAGGACAATTTATTATATTTCAACCAATTTAAAAAAATTGGACACTATCTCATTATGAAAATAGGTTGAATTTGAAATTTCAGAACTCCAAATGCAACGGTTTAGAAATTATAGCCTTTTAAACGCAAACAGTGACCACCATCAATTTTCAATCAGTTAAAATAGTCTATTGAAAACTTTATAACTGTATACTTACTTTTAACAAGTATTTCTTTTTTTCCAAATCTAATTTTTAGATAACTGTCAATAAAAAGTGGTTTTTAAT
Source organism: Hydra vulgaris (assembly GCF_038396675.1). Classification (NCBI taxonomy): domain Eukaryota; kingdom Metazoa; phylum Cnidaria; class Hydrozoa; order Anthoathecata; family Hydridae; genus Hydra; species Hydra vulgaris. The sequence goes on from NC_088926.1 coordinate 21,535,257, forward strand.
AATTTGTTTCATGTTCTTCTCCTCCTTCACTATAGAAGAAATCTGAAAACTGATGAAATATGTCAAAATAAAGTTAAGCGGAGCATTTTTTTTTTATTTATCCACAAGACTTTACATTTAAGTTTTTTAATCAGCTACAATTGTCTGTAATAAATGGTAAAACTATCAGCAGCTTGTTGCAGTTTATATATCAAAAATGCTAGTTTAGTTAAAAAGTCTATTGTTCAACCATGTTAAAATGCTAGTAACTATTTTTAGTAGAAAATGGCACATATAAATAAGCAGTATCTATATAAAGATCTTCATCGTTTAAATGGGATGCTTTAAATATAATTTACTCAAATAAGGAGTATTATTTTTCAATTTTCAGGTCAAAAACGATTTGTATCTTTCAAAACAATTCACTAATATTAAAACTTACTATATTTTATTACTAACCAATAGATATCTGGTGGTATTGAATACTTGAATTAATTGTCAGCATTTAGAAAAGAGCTTTAGATACAAACAGACTCATACTTATGAACTGAATTCTTTTAAGGAAAAAATCGCCAAAATAATGCACTAACACCCAATCAAAAATTAAATGACCATTTGTATGAATGTTGAGCAATTTTTGTGTACACAAATATATTTTAGCATTTGAAAAATATCCAACCTACTCATTGGTGTTACATAATCTTTCATACTACATGATTGAGGAGGGAACTAATGACAAGTTCCAGTTAATAATGAGTGAATTCCTTTAAGAGTAAGAACAATGATATACTATTTAACAAGTACTTCATGAGCATTAGCTGCTGATTCAGTTTCATTTATAAAAATAAACCTAAAACTAAAAAAAGTATATAGTAAGTTTCGTTTCAATAGGTTTAAAATAACTATTGTTTTACTATTTTTAATGAACTTTTAATGAACTCTTTTAATATACTTCTTGTTTTACTTGTTGTAATAAACTAATTTTTTTCTTTTATACAGTTTTCTTTAATAACAATTTCATAGCATAAGTTTCAAAACCTGTTCTATTAGGATTGACTTTTTATAACAAGGAGTAATACCACTTTAAACCACTTTAGTAACTTTAATTAAGAGTCCACTTTAATATAGAATACAAAACATTAGTTATTTGAAAAATAAATACACTACACAATAACTTAGACATTTAGTTGCTATACACCGGATATTTTCTTTTCATTAGCAACTAAAAATATGTTCTTTGGTGTCAAAATTTTTAAAGGCAGATTTTTAGTAAGCATTTGAGGGGACATTTTAATAATAACTCCATACCTAGTACTACCCACTCCATCACGTGTACTTTTTTTAAGTGTTTTTTAAAGCATAACTAACGACAATAAAGACCATTAAACTCACCTTTAAAAATAGGGATAAACATGTAAATAGAGAATAAATAATTTTTCATTATGTTAACATGTTTTCCATTAGATTAAGTTTTAAAATAAGTAGGCAAATGTTTTTTTTTTAATATGAATCTATGAATCTTAAATACTTTCTTTTTTAATTTTGATAAGACGTTTAACAATAAATATTTAATTGTAAATTATATATACAAGTAAAACTTTTTATTTCCAAACCAATTTACTTATTATCAAAAATAGCTATTCAAATAAAGTATGAATACATTGTTAACATGCGTTTGTTTATCTTTTTCTACCCCACATAAATATTGATGCCTGAATCCAACTTCCTACTTGTTTACTGAATTATTAGAATTTATTCATTGATTAAATTCTAATTTATAATTGGCAATTCATCTATATTAAAATAGAGTTTAAAGTAATAATACTTTCAGTTTAAATCTAACTTATTATATTTTTAAAGTAACACATTTGAACTATAATGAATGTCTCCAAATATTTACTGCCCTTTTATTTGTGCTTCTATCCACAATAAAGACAAGTTAAAAAGTAGTAAAACCAAAATTATTTTTTTTGTTAAAAAATTAATTTTAAATGGTTTCACTCCTCACAAGAGCCAGTAGGTAGATTTGATAGGCACTGCTTTGCCCAACACTGTATTTAGCCGTTAATAATTAAAAAATACGGTTATCTAAAAATGCTAGCATTTTTTGAGTGAACTCAACAGATTTTTGTTATTTGATATTTTTGATATTTTGATTTATTTATCTTAAATGCTGACCATCTTGAATGAAAACAAAGTTTTAGTTTACAAAAGTTTACAAGCATCTCGAATTGACTATAAACTGGACTTTTTAGACGCATGGGTTATAAATTTTTAGATATCTACACTGCAACAAGCTGTTGATAGTTTTTCCATTTATTGCAAACAACTGTAGCTGATCAGAAAACTTAAATATAAAGACTAGTGGATAAATAGAAAAATCCTATTTTTAACTTCATTTTGACATATTTTAGCTGTTTTTAGCTTGTTTCCGAAGTTAAGAAGGTTATATTTGTATATAAATGCATATATATATTTCATAAATCTACATATATATATATATATATACATATATATATATATATATATATATATATATATATATATATATATATATATATATATATATATATATATATATATATATATATATTTATATATATATGTAGATATATATATATATACATATATATATATATATATATATATATATATATATATATATATATATATATATATGTATGTATGAATATATACATATATATATATATATATATATATATATATATATATATATATATATATATATATATATATATATATATATATATATATATAGTATATATATACATACATACATATAAGTATATATATAAATACATATATATATATATATATATATATATATACATATATATATGTATATATATATGTATATATATATATATATATATATATATATATATATGTATGAATATATACATATATATATTTATATATATATATATATATATATATATATATATATATATATATATATATATATATATATATATGTATATATATATATAATGATTTCCAAAAGAAATGAAACTTAGAGCTTCATGTCTTTCAGAAGTCATTAGGCATTTTATTATTTAAATTTAATAAAATACATGGCTGATAATTACCGAAAGGCTTTAAGTTTCATCACAATGTTGTATTTTTTCAAATAGTCTAACACTATTTATATTAATACTGATCTGTTTTGTAAACAGGTTACATTATATTGATGACTCTTAAACGAACAAATAGGTATATCAATGTTTATGTGTTAAAGTATATATGTATATGTATGTATTTATATATATATATATATATATATATATATATATATAAATATATATGTATGTATATATATATATATATATATATATATATATATATATATATATATATATATATATATATATATATATATATATATATATACATACATCAATAAAAACCATGATTTATTTTAAATTATGTCTTATTTTATAAATCAATACGTAATTTTATAAAAACAACGTGAAACTTTCTTTATGAACTGATATAGAAACAAAAGTTAACAATATCATAAATCATAAGTCATAAATAAATATTACCCAAAAAACACTCTGGCAATGAATAGGGAGCAAGCAATCCATCCTACATCTTTACCTAAACAAATTTTGAATACATTTGAAAGTTTTATTTAAAATGATTATTTTTTTCTTTTTACCATTTTTTTAAAACAAAATGTGTGAAACAAGAAACAATGATTTTGCTTTGACTGCTTAAATTTTTTAGAATTGAATGGCATGGCACACAAAATTCAGCAATAAACTTCAAAATAAGACCCTTCCCTAAAACAGATTGTTGATATTCTTTGGTAATATTTATAAAAAAAATACATTATTTCTTGTGAGCAAAATGCTCGTTTAAACCCCTTTCATTTATCACTAAACAAGTTTTTTAAAGAAGAAGTTTGCACAGATTGGTTTTTAAATTTTAATACTAACCTGCTTGCTCTTCCGGTACTCCAAATGACTAAAAATAAATTAACATAAACATAATTTGAAAAGTGATTGCCTAAAAAAATTATTTAACTGAAAAACGTCCCTTATGTTATATTCTACATCATACATAAAACTTTCATTATTATTAATTTATTTTTAAAGCTTTCAGAATTAGTTTTTTGATAAAGCATAGGAGAAAGTCTACTTTGTAGCATACTATATTTTTCAAAACAATGACTTTTTTTTTCCTTATATTAATACATAAAGTTATTTTTTCGGCTTACATTATTCCATAAACCACTTGCAAAAATAGTAACAAAGACAACACAAAGTAGAGATAATTATTAGTGATTTTAAGTGTATTGTAAATTTAAAAAGTGAATTAAAGTAACTAATTAAAAAAAAACAATGATAAAATATAACATAATTTATGCAATAATAAGTTTAAAAATGTAAATAAATAAAAATTGAATTAATGAACAACGAATATCAAAAGTAAAACATAAAAGCTAATTTTAATGGGTTAGCAACTTTTTGAATTTTGTAAAAATAATCATATTTATATTTATGAGAATAATTTTATCTTTGAAATGATTATAAAGTTTAAAATGCCAATTTATTTAAAATACAGTGTTTGAATTATAGCTCATAGAACTGTACAAATATTTTTTTTCTATATATAAGAATTATATATAGATAAAAAATATTTAACTTCTTTTTTTTCCTCTTACAAAACAAAGTTTTTTTGTTAATTGTAAAACAGTTTTGCCATTTACACAAATAATATCTATACAGCATAAGACAATGCAAAAAAACTAAATTCGCACTGTATAGTATTAAGTTTGGGGTTAAATGTTTCTGTGGTTTTAAATTCCAGTACTTTAACGAAATCTTTTAGAGTATCTTATCATGTCGGACAAACTTAATTTGATTTTGTTCTAGTTAATGTTTTCAAAATATGGTTATCAGTTAACGTCATTAATGAAGTAAAGTTCATATGATATTTGAAGGGCACATGGGAAAAAGCAGACAAGTCACATTTTGCAAATTTTGAAAAAACCAATTTTAAAAGTTCAAACACTCTTGAATGATCTAAGCTACAGAATACAAAGTTGAGATTCAGCATACAGCAAGGCAAACCAATATCATTGCTATAAATAATAAAATTTGTATGTTTTTTTAATACAGCAGACACAAATGCACCATTCTAAGAATCATTCTAGAAAACAAGCAATAAACGGGAGTCCTAGTTGTGGATTTTCCTGACTAGGCGTGTTTTTATAGGCTACGCGGCTTTGAAAGAAGGTCTTAAGTACTTTGTGTAGGTGAAGAACATGTCCTATGTTTCCCTGATGACCATGAAAGGTGTTGGACATGATCGAGCTGTTGCAAATTCTGCCAAACAGTCCTCTGGCAAGTCTACATGCTTTGAGATGTTGACGTTGCTTAAGTCTCTATCGCACTCCATGTAGGAGTGTCCTCTTATCGAAAAGATGATTTTCACTAACTTGAATCTCTTGTGCTCATGTACCTAATTGTATAAGAACCTAATCACTGTGTATTTTATTTTGTCCATAGCACCCATCGCAGAAGAAACCTATTTTTTCCACGGCTTCAGAAATGTAGCTGCGGATGAAGTCAGCAAGAAGTGAAAAAACGTCGTCAGCATCTTATTTTGCTACTGCTTTATCATATGTATACATTTTACACTTCATCAGTTGACAATACATAGATTACAAACGTATAAAAGCTGAGCTGCCTGCGATAGTAAACGTCATTGGTGGACTTGTTTGGGACCGATAGGTTTTTGACAAAGTCTATGCAGATTGCTTTAAACTTGTCGCATTTTCTTGCCCTTTCCTTAGCTACAACTTTTCTGTCGTAGAATCTACGGGCCTTACGTTGGTGCAGCTCGTAGTTCGTTAATAGTTCAGTTTTTTTGCTATTCAGACCAGCAACATCTCTGCCATTGCTCTTGGCGTCGGCGATATCACCATCCACATGCTGCACGATAAGTTTATCACATGTAGAACAATTTTCCTTCCGTGGTAACCAAATCCAATGTTGAACTTTGAGTTATACAGTGTCCTGTATGATTCATAGCTAACCTGCGAAAAAAAAAAGGAAATAAAGAAAAAAAAATTAATACCACATTATAACGGCATAAAAATAGTCAAGGACTACTTTATGCCCTGATATTACTTTTTCGTTTTTATTCTTAAAAAAACATAGCTTAAGTTTAAACGCTAAACCTAATGCAGAGCAATTGAAACACGCGTGTGATAAATTGATTAGATTGAAAAAAAATTCTCTTAATTTTTAATGATTTATATGTTGACATTGTGCCATGCTGTGAAGGAAAAAATAAATGGGTATCAATGTATAAAGGGTTATTGACCGAGTTTTAAACGTTTTATAGATTCATTAACTTTAAAAAAAGGTGTTGAGTTTTTAAAACAAGGCAATAGAAGAAAAATAAAAGATTCTAGATTGCCAACTTTGATTTATTTTTATAAATTATTACATTTCTTGTGTCATTTAATAGTCTTTAAATTATCTAATCAAAATTGATTATATCTTATTTATTTGTAAGAAATCTTTAAATAATGTTAAAAATAAAGGAATTAAAATAATTCGAATACTTTAATGTATAGTGTGCATTATATATACACCAAGAATGAGAGTTTTTAGAAAAGCTAACATTTTTGGCTAGTAGCAAAATTTTGTGATAATGTCCCCTGATAATATAAATAAAAGTTTAATAAATTTAATTTGCTCAACTAGAATAGAAGCTTGAACAAACGGTTGATGATTTTGTTTAATGCAGGTTTGGAGCTAGACGATCCATGAATACATCCTAATTAAATACGTTCAGGGCCAATATTTACTTGAACCAGTATTTGTTCCATTGTGAGTTTTGTCATTTTTAAATCCAAAAGCGCTAAGTGTGTTTTTTTTGTAAACAGCGACTTCTCCTCGGGAGAAAGTACGCGAGAGGCAGAAAGTTGTAGAGTAGTTTTCGATCAAAAGTGGTTTTTCTGGGTCGAACCAGGTCTGACAGAAACAAAGTACATCTGGATAGTTTTTCTGAACAAGCAGAAAGTTCAGTATATTGAATTTGTTTGAGAGCAAGATCGGATTTGTGTAAAGGCATTTCAGTAGTTTAGGAACAGGTAAAATAATGAAGGTGGCTGATAAGTTTGGTGGTTGTGGATGCTGAATTTAAGAATTAGACTGAGATTTTTGGCTTGGTGGCATCGCAAGCAGCCTTCTAGTTGCCAACTGGGAAACTGGGAAGTTTGCTTGAGATTAGACAATTCTTTGTGCCATTGAAAGGGAGTTTTTTGGAGCAGCATCAATACGGTGGACTCGGTTGCCACGGAAGATATGTCCATAGGGCTGGTTAAGGTTGTTATTGGCTTTAAGACCGTTGTTGAGGTTTTTTGCGCTCGTTTTTAAGTTTGTTAAAATTCTCTTGTTCAGCTGGGTTGCGGTCGAGGCTGGTATAGATGTTATTGAAGTTTTCAATCGAGGAAAGATTTTCGATTATCAACATCAGGCTGTTGCAAGATTATGTCAATTCTAGCTTGACGATAAGTGGTGTGGAAGTAGGAGTCTTTTTTGTGGACAAGTGTTTAGGTCGGATTTCACCTACAATTTTGAAAGCATATAAGAATTTCAAGGATTCAAATAATTTTTTTTTTTTATTTCGTCTACAGCTCCTTCATTAATTTGGCTTTAACCCGGGAGCCCAGCGATGATAAATCGTTTTGCTTTGGTTTGCTGAAGTTTTGGTATTTTTGGTAAACGCGTTTATATTTGCAAGCTGAGATGTGAAGCTGTTAGTCGAGACTTGCAGCGCTAATAGGGTATATGAAGGGCCTGACTTTACTTCTTTGAGTTTGATTATTGTATTCTCTCTCTTTTGACGGTTATCAGTCGCTCAAGAACATTTTTAAGAGTTTGGTTTACAAGATTTTATCATGACTATGTTACTCTAAGTGATAACAGATGCATTGCCGGAAACGGACGGCCAGTCATCCGGCAGGTCTGAAGGATTTAAAGTGAACAAATCAGTTTCTATCACTTCGACCATTTATATTACGAAGTTATACTTTTTTACGACTATTAGCTCAAAATTTATAATAATACTTAGTGACTTATAATCACTATAAAGATAAAAATTTTAATTTTTGTTTATATGTTTATATATATATATATATATATATATATATATATATATATATATATATATATATATATATATATATATATATATATATATATATATATATATATATATATATATATATATATATATATATATGTATATATATGCGATAAATATATATGCATACATATATATATATATATATATATGTATATATATATATATATATATATATATATATATATATATATATATATATATATATATATATATATATATATATATATATATATATAAATATATATATATACAAATTATTTAAAATAGTAAACAAGAAATTTTTAAATCTAGCGGAATGCTTTATGGCGAACAAATTGTCCTTAAATTTAAATTGAACAAAGTATACTTTTTTCATAGAATTCACGATAAAGAAAATATTTCATTAAAACTTCCTAGTCTTTATATTGGCACCTCTAAAATACTTTGAGAGTCATCATTTAAGTTTTTAGGAGTGATGACTATATCTTGATTTGAAGAGAACACATAAGAACATTAAAAGATAAATTTTTGAAAAATATTAGCATTCAAAGCTAAGCAATTATTAAGCCGAAACTGCTTATATAGTCAGATCAGGTTATCCTGCTACTGGTAACATGTGAGCCAGTACAATATGCTTCTTGTCCTGCTGCCTTGTAGGATTGCCTTTTTAGGCAAAGGCTAGCAGATGTTAACTCCGATTTAAAATACCCCCTGCCTTGGGGCTCTTGGTTGAGTAAAGGCTAGAGATGGTGTCTTGATAAAAATACTCATCTTGGGCAGATGTTAAATACACCCAGCTACTGTCTTATAGAAGGCCTCCTAGGCAAAGACTTAAGGGGTAAACAGATTCTATCTGTTGACCAGCCTCGCACCCCTTTTTCATCTATTAGGCTGGCGCAGATGTATTTTAATACATTGTTTCCAGTTTAGGATGTTGAATGCTGGATCTTCATGACTCAATGCATGGGTTTTGCTTGTGTCACTGTTTTTATGACTAGGCAACTCATTCTATTATCTCCTAATGAGGGTACAGCTCTAAAACTCAGTTTTATGGTTCTGCGGCCGGTTGGTAGTCAGGTTTCCCGAACTCTCAGAGAGGCTGATTCCATCAACAGCTAAAAAACATCAAAGTATTAACAGTGCCATGTTGCGAATGGATGGTGTCTCTGTTTGTACTTTTGGTGTGCATTGCGGAGGCCACATTTGGAGCCCTTTGTTACGGCTTAGGGTTTATTAGTAGTAATAAGGCAATTGCTTGGGCTATTAAACAGTGTTCTGAGTACTATCTATGCTTTGAGTCAAGTTCTTCAATCTAAATTAAAAATGAAGAAAGTACCAAAAACTATAAAACACAAAAAACCATCATCATCACCAAGTTCTCTAAACCTATCATTCACTAATATTCGTGGTCTTCAAAGTAACTTTTCTTCTGTTGAGTCTTATCTCTTGCAAAGTTCACCAGACCTAGTTGCTCTTTGTGAGACTAATTTGAGTTCAGCTGTCTCATCTTGTGATCTTAGTGTTGATGGTTATCTTCCTCTAATTCGTAAAGACTCCAATAGTCACATGCTTGGCCTCGGCATTTACATTCATAAGAATTCACCCATTTGTCGTGAAACTAGGTTTGAATCCACAGACTCTTCTTTTATGTGCTTTCGTTTAGCACCACTTCACTCTATTGCCTTTCTCTTTGTTCTATATCGCTCTCCTTCATCTCAAGACTGCACACTTTTGACGTTATTTCTGATCATATTGACCAAGCCCTCTCTCTTTATCCATCAGCTAATATAGTTGTTGTTGGTAACTTTAATGCTCACCACTCTGAATGGCTTGGCTCTAGTGTCAGTGATTCCGCAGGCATTAAACCCAACAACCTTTGCCTTTCTCAATCCCTAACTCAAATAGTCAACTTTCCAACTCGCTTTCCAGACAACCCGAATCATTTACCTTCTCTACTCGACGTATGTCTTGTTTCTGATCCTAGTCAGTGTTCAGTTTTTACACATTCACCCTTAGGTTCTTCTGATCACAGTTTGATCTCTTTAAAACTAATATCTCATTCTTCATCATCACCTGAATCTCCCTATTATCGAACCTCTTACAACTGCAGTAAAGCTGACTAAAATTCTTACCGTGATTTTCTTCGTGATGGCCCTTGGGTAGAAATCTTTCGTCTTTCTGTCGACAAATGTGCTGCTTAAATAACTTCGTGGATTCAGGCTGGTATGGAATCTTTTATTCCCTCTCGACAATTCCAGGTCAAGCCTCACTCTCCTCCATGGTTTTCCTTACACTGTGCTGCTGCGATTACCAATCGAAACCGTTACTTCCATATGTATCAGCAAAACAATTCTCCAGAAAACAGACGTCTGTTTATTACTGCTAGAAACAATTGTAAAAAGGTTTTGCCTAACGCCAAAACCCGCTATTCTCAGTTTTCTGAGATACCAGATTTCTCATGAAATCTCGTATCTCATCTCAAAAATTAGGCTCTCGTGATTTCTGGAGAATCTTTAATAATATCAATATTAAGGGCAAATCTATAATTCCACCTCTCTTGTATGATTCAGACTTTGTCACCTCACCTAAAGACAAAGCTGAATTGTTTGCTAAAAACTTTTCATCAATATCATCTCTTGATTCCGCTAGTTGCGTTCTACCTGATATTGCCAACAAACAGGTTGATCCATTGCTTGACATTCATATCACTCCAGCTTCCGTATCTAAAGTGATTTCCTGCCTAGACTCTTCTACAGCTTGTGGCCCGAACAACATACCTGCTATTGTCTTGCAGAAGTGTTCTTTGGAGCTGTCATCTATACTCTCAAAACTATTCAACAAGTGCTCATCAGAGTCTTGTTTTCCAGCTTGCTGGAAAGCGGCATCTGTTACCCCTATCTTCAAACATTCTGGAGAGCGATCCGATTCGACTAACTACCGTCCCATAATCTTCTTTCTATCATAAGCAAGGTTTTTGAATCTTTAATTAACAAAGACTTAATTTCTCATCTTGAACCTAATAACTTACTTTCTGACCATCAAAATGGATTTCAATCTTCTCGTTCTACAGCTGTTTTGCTAACAGTAATAACTGACAGGTTTTATCGTCCATTAGAAAAAGGTGGAGATGTTAAGGCCATCGCTCTTGATATTTTAAAAGCTTTTGATAAAGTTTGGCATGCTGGTCTTCTCCATAAGCTTTCTTGTTATGGTGTATCCAGCAATATCTTTTAGGTCATTAAATCCTTCCTTTCCAATCGTAGCATAAAAGTTGTCCTCGATGGACAACACTTTTCTTCTTATTCTGTAACTTCAGGGGTTCCTCAAGGTTCTATCCTTGGCCATATACTCTTTTTATTTTACATTAATGATCTTCCAGATATTCTCACATCTAAGGTGGCATGGTTTGCTGATGATACTACCATTTATTCTTGTCGTTATAAGAAACCATCACCCTCTGATTGCTTGGAGGGGGCATTTGAGCTTGAAAAGGATCTCACTTCTGCTACAGCATGGTGCTCACAGTGGCTGGTGAACTTTAATTCAGATAAAACTCAATTTTTTTCAGCCAATCGTTATCGCAACAATTTAGATCTTCCTATATTTATGAACGGTGATGTACTCGATGAGTCACCTACTCTTCATCTTCTAGGATTAACTCTTACTACCAATCTTTGTTGGAAACCATATATCAAATTAATTGGAAAATGAGCATCTGCTAAGGTTGCATCTCTTCATTGAGCTTGTCACTTTCTTACTTCGGATTCCATTCTCTATCTCTTTAAATCTCAAATCCGGCCTTGTATGGAATACTGTTGCCATATCTGGGGCGGATCTTCTAATGATGCCCTTTCTCTTTTCGACAAGGTGCAAAAACGCATTGTAAACATTGTTGGACCTGCTCTTGCAGCCAACCTCCAACAATTATCACATCGTCATAATGTTGCTTCTCTTTCTCTTTTCTACAAATACTATAATGGGCACTGGTTTAAAGAGCTAGCGTCTCTTGTGCCATCTACTATAATTCATTCTCTATTTACTCGTCATTCAATCAAGTGTCATTCTTTTTTTGTGACTGTTTCTAAGTGCTCCAAAAACGCTTATTCGTCTAGTTTTGTTCCTCGAACATCAACACTTTGAAATTCGCTTCCTTCATCTTGCTTTCCTGATTCATATATTTTGCAATCTTTTAAGTCGTCTGTCAATCGTTAACTTGCTCTACAATCTTCATCTTTTCTCTTTTAGTAACTTCCAACTTTAATTAGTGGATGCTTGCAGCCTTGTTGGAAGCGAAGATGTTTAAAAAAAAAAAAAAAAGTATTGCATCGTGCATCTCTAAAGTAAGTAAAGTTAAAAACTTACTTAGTAGACAAAAACACGCTGTCAGATTTATTTTAGATCCAGTTTGTTTCACACATTCTAAAGAGCTGTTTAAAAATCATCACATACTTATTGTTTTTCAGTTAAACCTTTATCAAATTCTTATACTTATGTACAAACTTCATAAAAAAGTCATTCCTATAATATTTAATACACTTTCGATAAAATCAATCACGAGTACAATTATAAGCAACCTAAAATGTACTATTATGTTACTAAATTTTCTATTGCCATCAGAGGTCCTAAAATATAGAACACTTTGTTAAACAACCAATTGAAAAATTGTTCTTCTCTTTCTCTATTCAAACAAAAACTCAAAAAGAACTTTTTAAGGATGTTAATGAAATAAACTATTTTTAAGATTCTTTTTCTTTTTTTTAACTTTTACTTTAATTTTTTTTTTTTTCTTTTTAACAACTATCATTCTAACTGATCTTTAATTTAAATTATTTTAAAATTATCCTATTAACTTATTTTTAGTTTTTAGGTGTAATTTTTTATTTTTTATATTTTATCTTTTTTTACGATTTTCTTTTGATTATAGATTTATAACTGATCTTAACTTACTTGTAAAATTTGTATTTATTTTATATTCCAAATTCTTCTAAGATTTTTTGTTACTACTTTCAATTAAAATTGAAGTTTAAATGGATGATATTAGGCTAAAAGCAGATATTAGATTAGATAATGGATATGTTAAAAGGCAAGTTATTAGTCGCAAAAATGAAAGAGATAGGCTTAGGCGAGATGAAATTAGTAATTGATGAAATGCTTGATAAACTATATATTTCAGCATTGTGGTGCTAACAAATTTCACGAAGAAAGACATTTTTTATGTTGCCATAATGGAAAGGTAGTTTTATTGCAACCTTCACCATTTTCACAAGATTTACGAGATTTTTTAAAGAAAACTATGCAGATGTAAAAACGGCAATCTGAATGTTTTAAAACAAATTATAAATTATAATGCCTGTCTTTTTTCTTCTTCATTTAGTTAATGTAGTTAAACCCATGAATCATGGACCTTCATATTTAAAATTATGTGGTCAAGTTTTTCACCGTGTCGTAGGTAATCTTAGGCCAAATCAAGATGTTCCACCGACATATTGTCAACTCTACATTTATGATCCACTTGCAGAAGTAAATTTTAGAATGCAACAACGTGGTAATGATCTTTGCTTAAATGATATAATTTTTCGATTGCAAACTATTATTGTTGATGAGAACCCATTTGCTTTTGCATTTAAAAACATGGCTAAAGTGGAAGATAAAGAATTTTATCGAGCAGCTATGAAAAGTCGCTCAGTGTCAGTTGTAAAAATGTCTTTTCTTGAAGGACAGGATAGACGTCGCTATACTCTCCCTTCACATAATGAAGTTACAGTTGTAGTAGTTAGTGAAGATGGTGCACCACCTGCTTCCACGGAAGTTGTTATTTACCCAAGAGGTCATTCTCTTAAAACTGTATAAAGTACGTATGCCAATTCAGATCCTATGGTTTATTCTCTGCTTTTCCAAGAATAGGTGAAGAATTGGTGAAAATTATAAGAATAGATGATATAATATAATAGATGATATAATATAAGAATTTAAGAATAGATGATATAATATAAGAATATAAGAATAGGTGAAGAAAACAAAATAGAAGAAAAGGTGATGCTGTTTGGCAAAATCAATTGGTTCACAACCCTGAACGTGCTACATTGGTTAGAAATCATATCATGATTTCTAACCAATGTAGCAATCATAAAATTAGATATCATGTTACATTATCTCAATTTTACAACTACAATCCTTTAGTTAGAGAATTTTTTTTTTCCACTCTTTTTTGGCAAAAAACTGTTTCAGCAATATGCTGTTGATGCGTATGTTAAAATTGAGCATATGTTAAGTTTTGCTTTTATCAGAAATAACCAAAACAAACTGAGAAGTGAGCAGTATAAACAACTTTGGAAATGATTATGTTAGACCAGAGCGTGTTTTAGTGTTTTACAAATTCCATAGGACAACAGCCTTTTTACTTCTGAATATAGTGAAAAAACTAAAAAGTATCATACATAACTCATTTTCACTAAAAACTTGACAATCGACCTCTATCCTATCAGGTACAGATATTAAGATTTAAAGTTTGTTTTAGTTTATAGCTTTGGTTTAGTTTATTATTATTTTCAGTTTATTTTTAGTTAGTTTAGCTTCAGTTATCTTTTTTCTTACTTTAGACAACTTTATGGAGGAAATTAGGAGAATAGGTAAAAAATTATAATTATATATTTATATGCATGTAAATATAATTTTACCGGTAATTCAGAGGTATATTTTTTTGTCGTTTGTGTCTGGTAGAAGCATAACTGGTAGGGCTGTGTTTTTATATTTTATATATTTTGTATGGAGAAATAAGTGTAATAGGTGAAAGAATTATTAACTTAATATGACATTTTTTAACTGTTCGCGTTTTACTCATACTTTTATTAAAATAAAATTTTTCACATGTTTAACCTTTTTTTAATTTACTCTCTTTTTTTTGCTTAAATATTTTGAGCATCGTTGTCTGCTCAAAATATTTAAGCAAAAAAACCTGTTACCTTTGAAAATAGTGAGGTTATGCTTTATATTTTGATTAAATAAAATTACAAATATTTATAATTTTTATTATATGATTCAATTTTAATTTTAGAGTCGTTAACATTTGAGAGCTTTTGTGATTTTAGATTTGTTAACATTTGAGCACTACAGAAAACATCGCTTCCAAAACCCAGGGCCTCTTTAGAAGAGGTTTTTCAACAAGTGGTGTAGTGATGGTGGTATGGATAACCCATCCGTCAAATGGAGGGCTCATCCATAGTGGGGTGTTGGAAAACACAGAAGAAAAAACAGCATCCATAATGTTGAATATGTCCTCTATAAGTGAAGATATTTACAACTTTTTCGTTGCTGCTTTTTCTTTGATGATTTTTTTTATTTTTATTATTTTTAATTTTATAATTTATATTTTTAGTTTGTAATTTTTTTAAATATATTATGCTGTATATTTGTTTTGTTATTTTTTAATTAAAATTTCATTCGTTTTTTCACCAATTAAACTTAGATATAGTAAAATTGATTCATTATCCAATTATCAAAATATAATGATACAACATTCTATTGTTAAATATAATTAATTGATAGTTTAATTTACTGAACCCACTGCTTTTTAAATTTACCATAAGCCATGACAATTTACGTAGCTTTAGAAGTACAATTTATTTATATCTAAATTCGATTTTTTATCTTTAATGTTTATAGTGTCGCTCCTTGAAGCATTTTTTATTTGTTTTTTAATCAAAATATTTTAAATCAATTGTGATGTCTTTTAAACTAAACTAAAATTTATCAAATGCCAACATGAAAAAACGTCATTAAGCAACACCGACAAGCTGCATCTTGACAGCAACTGAATTATGACAACAGGTTACGGAAAGCATGTAAATTGTTTTCCATTTTTTTTAATTTTTTTTTATTTTTATGTCTTCTTATCTGCTACAATTTTTATTTTAGGTTTGTCAAATGACGCATTAATTCAATATAAAAGATCAAAGTTTACGTATCTTTTAAAATTTGTGGTAAAGATATTTGGTTGTAAATTAAATTTTTTTGTTTGAAACTTAATTTATTTATTATTTTTACTCAATTGCTTAGTTATTTATAATCAACTTAGTCATTTTTAATAAATTTATTTAGTTGTGTGGATTTATTGTTTTTAAGATGACAATTTTCTTTTTTAAAGAAAAATTAATCAAGGGGATATCAAAAAATTAATAACTCCTGTATAATATAAGTTAACTTCATATTAATCTTAATGATTAATTAAGGTTCATGTTATAAAAAATAATACAATAGCTTAGTTTTACTTTTTCGTCAATTTAAAGCATCATGTTATTATTTTGTGTCACTGACTAAAACGTATTGTGTTGGAATTAGGAACTTCGAGGAAAATGATTCTACCTTACACTGATATGACCTATATCAGTTTTAAATTACTCAAATAATGTTAAATAATTGACAAATTATTTTACCTCCTCATATTTGTTATGTTAATTTTACAGATGGTTTATTTTTTTCAAATTGAAGGCGTTTTTTTAACAGGTTTTTAGTTAAGGTTTCCCAATTTTAAATTCTGGAAAACAACCACTATAAATTAGTTATGTAACAGAACGACCACAAACCATATAATACATATTTAATACATGAACAGTACTAAATACAAATAAGTAATTATTTTAGTTATGCCTTTTTATTGTTTTTTTATTTATTGGATAAATAACTTAAAATGATTTTGGTATTAATTTATGCTTCATACATTTTTAAAATCGAATCAACGCAAATATTAGGTATAAGATAAAAAATGAAACTAAGCTGCCATAGGGCATCATAAAAACAAATACTCATGTTATTTAAAATGAGAGCAAGCAAAAATGTTGAAAATACTACCTAAAAAACTCGAAAAAATTTTTTGAGAACTAATTGAATAATAGTTTAAAAAAGGCTGACCTAAAAACTGATGTATGAGTTTAAACAATGGTCAGTTCGTAAAAAAGCATTTTTTGAACGCCATTTTTTTTATACTTGCATAACAAAAAATAACCATTTGAAAACTCGGAAAGCTTATAATTGCTTAGAAAAAGGCTAAATTTAAATATTTTGTTTTATTTATTTTTTCTTAAATGTAAAGCCAGTTTTAAAAACATATGTCAAAAGCTCAAAATGTTATTAAAATATTTGTATTTAATCATATCTAGTAATAGTTAGTGTTTAATTATTTTAATAATACAACTTGCTTTTTTATTCTTTGATTTCCTTATTATGTTTACTTAAACTAGCAAAAAAACTATTATTTGGTGGGTCTTTGCACCTAAATACTTCACCTTGAAGCGATCTATCTACAATTCAACCGCAACCTAATTACAATACACTTGTATCTAGATAAGCAAGAGGTAAGAGATTCAAACTTATTAAATCAAATCAATATCTTTTGATTTTCTTAAGCACAATAATTGCTTTTGCAAATAAATATGATAAAAAAAAAATGACTTTACAGTATTCAAATGACTAAAATTGATTGAGTTATCAAATCTCTATAATATTTTTCTTTAAATATAAATAACCATTTTTTTGAAAATTTTTACTTTGATTAAATTTTTTGTTACACTAAGTGTTAATAAACTTTATTAAAAACACTTAGTGCAACATTACAAATGATAATTTTCATGAATCAAGATAATAATACTTATTGTTCAATCTTGATTCAGGAAAATTACAAATGTAAGTTCTAATGACTCAAAATCAAACACTAGGCATCAGTTAAGAACTTTAATCAGTATAATTAATAGAACATAAGATAACCTGTAAGAACCTTATTGCAACAAAAAATTTTAAAATATAAGAGCAAGTTTCGGCGCTCAAAATAAAACACTTTTAACTATGAGTAGAGTTAATTATCTTGGAGGAGATGTTAGACTAGTAAATTTAAGCATGGAATCTACCAGACACAGAAGTTATAGATTCTTTTCATAGTAGGTAGGGCAGCTACTAAATGATTAAAATATTTTAATGATTTGTAAGATGCTAGCTGCACATTTTCGTGGTAAAATTGTTAAGTAGATTGATGAGGACAAAAAGCAAATAACTACACCAAACAGCTATTACTGAATTTTATGCAAAAGTTTTAATAATTGTTAAATATATAAAAGTTTATAACTGATGCACTAAAACATCAGATTTTGAAAATATATGTAGCATTAATGTATATATTAGCAACTATTGTAGAAAAAATATTTTACGTTCTACATAAACACTAAATATAAAAAATAAAGAAAATTCAGGTCTATAAGCCTGTCACAATGCAAGGTTTATGGCTAATACAATAAACTTCATAATGCTTGGTATAAAATCCACTGTAATTAAATATGTTACTCCAGAAAAGAAACATAGGTAGTATTAATTGTAACGATTTATTACGAATCTTCCTAATATCCAGCAAAGCAGAAAATGCTGTTCCAAATAACTTAAATAGATACACACGTACATAAATAATTCAAAAAAATATAAAATCATAAAAATGGTAAGAGGAATGATTAAAAATATGCTCTTATTACTTCGGTAAAGCATGAGTAAACACGTTCTGTTTCCAAAAGCGTTACTTATCTGAAAGCAGATCCTAAGTATTGAACAACTGAGAAAATTATAATATATTATATATTTTATTTAAAAATGTTAATTTTTTTTTTTTTTAAATTCAAATAAATTAAAATTACAATTATTTGATATAATTATAATAAAAACAAAATTCACAACTATTATGAGTTATTTGAGATTTCAGTTCTCATTCTGAAGTCATTAGTTCTAGTTAATAGATTAGAGGACTTAACTACGTAGAGTTGGTTAGTTTTTAATTTCACAGATCGTAACAAATCTAATTAACAATGGTATTTATCAAATAATTTTATAGCTCTGGAGTTAAATTTTTTTTTAAATAAGATAAAACAAACTTTTAACTATAATTTTTAAATTTTCTATTCTCAATACTATTTTGCGTCACTATATTATATATATACATATATATATATATATATATATATATATATATATATATACAGTCGTGTGATAATTTATTATGGCCACCAATGAGTTTTGATTATTTTGATGTTTAATCTTATTTTTTTCAAAAAAGAGTAAAAGAGTTTTTTATTGAAAAGTAATCTTTTGTTTAAAATAAGGTTTTAACTCATAAAGTCAGTGCTTTTTTTTGCTAGTGGCAACACAGTCACTTTCGACAGCCATTTTGTATGATGTGGTCGTAATTATAATCTTTTCGCTCTACACTTGTTCAGATTTATTACCAGAGTTTTGAATTCGTTTATTAGGTTATCTTTAAAATATTTATTCAAGTCAGTAAAAATATTGTTTCTTAAATATTTCTCTATATTTTAAAGTAAAAATAATTGTATTTGATTTGATATTTTCAAAGTTATGAGTACCAAAGCTATCTAAACTGTAACTGTAATCTAAACTGTAATCTAAACTGTAGTACTGAAATGTGATCTTTTATTTTAGTTATAGGGGAAAAAAGGACTTGTTACCACAAAAAAACTGCTGAAATCAGGGCACTTTTAATAAATAATAATCTTTCTCAACAAGAAATTGCCAGAAAATGTGGTATTTCGCGGGTTTCTGTACAAAA
>NC_088926.1:21560000-21565000 GCF_038396675.1 Hydra vulgaris
CTACCGTCCTATTTCCATCCTTTCGATATTCTTAAAAGTTTTAGAAAAAATATTTTATAATTGAACATAAAAATATCTTGATTACAATAGACTGTTATACACTAATCAGTTTGGTTTTAAAAAGAATTGTACAATGGAACGCGCATTTATTCAATCTGTACAGAGAGTTTAATGCTTCTTTGATAAAAATCAATTTACTCTAGCTGTTTTTATTAATCTTTCTAAGGCTATGGATTCGTCAATTAAATATTTTGCTTCAAAAACACAAATATTTTGGCTTACGACATAAACACTACGGCTTGACGAATAATCTGTTAAATTGGTATTAAAATTTTAAAAAAAACAAAAGCAATGCGCTTCGTACAAAAATGGATGGTGTAATAAAATGACTGAAATAATATACGGCGCATAGAAACATGCTTTAAGACCTCGCATTACGTACCAAGAATTTTTATTTTTGTTTATCATCAGAAGACTTTTCCTTATTCGTAAAATGTGAAAAACAACGTTTTTTACCGGGGGCACGGGAAAAGTCACGTAATTTAGGCGATTGTCAATCATTTTGTTATTCAAAATATGTAACTAAGAACAATGTGGCATACTTAAATTGCTAGTATGTCGGTACTGGTATCAAACGAGAACAACTTACAAAGGCTTTAGGTAATTGGAGCTAAC
Organism: Hydra vulgaris; assembly: GCF_038396675.1. Taxonomy (NCBI): domain Eukaryota; kingdom Metazoa; phylum Cnidaria; class Hydrozoa; order Anthoathecata; family Hydridae; genus Hydra; species Hydra vulgaris. Next base: position 21,560,676 of record NC_088926.1, read on the forward strand.
TCAACTTACCTAAAGCTTTACCTGGTATTATTTACATATTTGTATACATATATATATATATATATATATATATATACATATATATATATATATATATATATATATATATATATATATATATATATATATATATTGTGTTTATAAATATATTATATACTATATATAATGTTCTTTAGTTAAAATTTGGTTATGCTATAATGGCAACTATAGTTACTAGGCATAGGCTTTAAAATTTAGAGCTGAACACCAGAGTTTTTAAAGGGAGAAAATGTTAATGTTTTTCGTGAAAAATATATTGAAAAATATATTAAAAAAATAAATAGAAAAACATATTGAAAAAATAAATAGAAAAATATATTGAAAAATATATTGAGAAAATACATTGAAGCATATATTTAAAAATATTAAAAAATTATATTATTAAATTAAATTATATGTGAAAAAATATTGGCTCTTTTGGTTCATGTGTTTCAGGAAAATCTCTTAGAAAGGTGCTAAAGACGTTTCGAATAAACCTGCAAAAAGACTTATTTGTCCAGTTTGCTATGTTCGAAAGTTACAAAAATTTGCACATCCCTGTACGAAGTTCGAAAGGCAAAATAATTTGACGGCCATTGTAAGATCAATATCCCCGACAAGACACAGAAAAATTCTGTCTAGTTCTAACGAAGGTTTTTCTTAAGCAATAATTTTTTTGAGTATTTAATTTCTAAAAAGTATTTATTATGTTATATTATAGCTATTGGTTTTAACTTTCTACTAAACCAAAGTAAATTTTTATATATTTAAGTTTTTTTGATAAAACTTTATTATATATTAGTAAATAATTCCCTATTTAGTTTGAATGTCAAGCGTATCGGATCTCGTGATTTTCAACAAGCCAGGTGGCCGGGGATCGAGTCCCAAAAACAGCCAAAATTTTAGTTTAAAAACATCTTGCTTTTACGTCAATAGACCAACGTTCGTTAAAGTTAATAATCTAACGTTGAATGTTGGATATATCTAACGTCATCCATCCTTTCCATTTCCAAAGTTAATCGAACGTTGTTACAATCTAAATACAACATTATTTAACGCTGAATAAACGTTGATGTGTCTACTGGGTTTCTTTTTTAGGAACAATCTTCAATTAAAACTATAAACCAGGTAAGACGTTGTTTAAAAAATTTTGGTGGAGGAAAGGGCTTCCTTACAGTTAATCTCTTATCACCTTAAAACCAGAGTTAGAAATTAATAAAACTTAGAATAAATTGAGAAAGTGTGACGGATTTGCTTTAAAAGTTTTCAAAAATTCAAGAGTAAAAAAAACTATTATACTGGTTTTTTGACTTTATTGAACAAAAAATACCAATTCTTGCGGTAATTTTAAATAAGTTGAACATGATCTCATGCATGATCTTATCTACGATCTTTTAAAAAACTAATCATTAACCTTTAGAATTTTTTTGCAGGTTGTACGACGAATGAATATGTCATGGTGTAAAATTGAAAAATGTAAAAATGTAAACAAAAGTTGTTAAACCCCTCTATTTATAGGTGGCAAAAATAAAAAATAAAAAAAAACCTCGTAAACATTCCCGGTCTACATTTACTGTTAGGTGTTGTAGACAAAGTTTTACAAGAGATTAAAAAAATTTGCATAAAACAAGGAACTACAGTTTGTCAACCGATATCTCTCTACAGTAAACATCTGCAGAGTCTACTATTAAGGGTAACATTTTTTGGAAGAAAATGCTTGCAATAAGTTGCTTAAAAATATAGACAGATTTGAGCTGTTTTTTTTAAGAGTCCAGTCTTAGACATCCCGCTGCCAATAACACTAAGGTATTTTGAAATTTTGAAAAAAATATTGCTTGGTTGTTTGAAGAAATCATTAGGCCCCGCTTATGTCAAAGATGTTTTTCAGAGACAGATCATTACGAGCTATAGTAATAAAGGGGTTGCGTTGAACAACATATTATCAAATTTATTGACATGAAAGGTAGAGTTTTTGTTATGATAAGCGATTTTTAGGTTTGTTAAAGATTAAAATAGTATTATATAATTATAATAATAGTGATAAATACTTATTATTACAAATTACATCAGTTTATGCAAGTTAAAACTTGCATAAACTACAACAGTTATTGATTAAATAGACTAGAATTTATTTTGTAAACTTTATATTTTGTAGGCTTAGGACCAACGAACCAAACAACCTCTCGAATCTATTCATCAGGATTTCAAACATTTTCTTCAGATAACAAAAGTTGGAGAGCACAGTCAGAACTTTATTGAAGCGCTAAATAATGCAGTTGTTCCTTACTACAACAAATACTTTTAAAATTGCTTTCAACTTGCAGGTAGCTTTTAAAACGCACAACATTAACCTTTTATGAACAATTGTTTAAAGTAATTTTTTGATATATGACTTGCAAAACATAAATACTAATCTAACCACATATACAAGAAAATATTTCTATAGTAATAAAGTAATTTTAGCAAACCCTAATGTACCTTTAACAACCCACCCTTAGGGAGTGGCTCCTTACAGAAGTTTTCAAACTTTTTATAATACTAAATTAAATCGAATTTAAATTTATTCTTTTCAAATTTAAAGAATTCAAAAAGTTTATCGATAGATGTCAAAGAGAAACTTTTTTTTAAAGAAAAAAGATGCTTCTTGTTTAAAAGCTATGACCATTTAATGTAATTGAAGGGGGTATATAAATGGAATATTAAACTACTTAATCTTAAAATAAAGGAGTTTTTTTGATAAAACTTGAAACCCAGAAATAAATGTTGATCTTATCCATGATAGAACTTAAAAAATTTTATGATTTTGGAGATGTAATACTACGAAGGAAGCAATTAGGGGTCTGGAGTTTCTTTTACTTTTTTTAAAAAAGGAAAAGTCTTCTGATGATAAACAAAAAAAAATTTAAACAAAAAAATTCTTCGGATGAGTTGCAAGGTGTTAAAAATGTTTCACCGTGAGTATGTTGCGTAAAAAGAGTTCACAGAGTTATATTTAATGACGCATCGTTTTTAATCTATATAAATGACCTTAATAAGGCATTGGTACTAAATTGTATTATGTATGCTGATGATTCAATTTTATTTATATTGCATGCTAATATTGATCAAATGTTTTTTGATAAAACAATGAACTTAAGCACCTAACAAACTGGTTTAAATTTAATAAATTAACCTTCAATGCTGACAAATCAAAGTATATTCTGTTTCACTCCTCGTAAAAAGAAACCCTAATCCCAAAAATCTTGCCTAAACGTTTTATAGGCAGGCTGATATAAATAAAAATTTGTCGACAAAGTTTTTAGAAATTTATATAAATGAATATCTTTAATGGAAACCACATATTAATTACAATGCTAGAACAAAAATTTCCTCGGAAAAGTAATTGGGAAAATTTTTTATACGGAGGTGGGAAGAGGATAGTTTTTTCTCAGGGAGGTTTTTTCTGCTACTATTAGCTTTAGTATTAGTAGTAAAGTTAGTGAAATAAGTAAAGTTTTAAGTTTTTTTGAAAAAGGATGCTTAAACTTGAATTTACTCATATTACTGTTTTGATTAGTGCTTAGATTTTATTCGCAAATCAAGACCCACTTTAATTCGAAACTAAAAATGCCGATTCGCAGGACCCAAATATATATATATAAATAAATAAATGTATAAATATATAAATATAAAAATATATATATATATATAAAAGTGTGTATATATATATACTTTTATATATATATATATTTATAAAAGTGTATATATATACATATATATATACTTTTATATATATATATATATATATATATATATATATATATATATATATATATATATATATATATATATATATATATATATATATACTTTTATATATATATATACTTTTATATATATATATATATATATGTATTTATATATATATATATTTATATATTCATATATATATATATACATACATATATATATATATACATATATATATATATACATATATATATATATATATATATATATACATATATATATATATATATATATATATATATATATATATATATATATGTATATATATATATATTTATATGATCATATATATATATACATACATATATATATATATATATATATATATATATATATATATATATATATATATATATATATATATATATATATATATATATATATATATATATATATATATACACACATATGTATATACATATATATATATATATATATATATATATATATATATATATATATATATATATATATATACATATATATATATATATATATATATATATATATATATATAT
>NC_088926.1:21567500-21575000 GCF_038396675.1 Hydra vulgaris
CTATGCCCACATTAGCCATCAAAACCAGCTTTGTATATTAAAGTAAGTCTATTACACTCATATGCATTTACAGCACCAGTCTGTGTCTCCAAAAGCCTAGTTGTTGTGTGATCTAGTAGATCTTGAAGTGGAACACTAGCAGAATAGTCAGTTACGCTAATTTTTTTAGGATAGCATTGATCTTTTGCCACTCTAACATTATTATATGCTGGGTAGAGATTGTATTCCTTTTCATCAGTTTTGTTTTTCATAAGTTGATAAGATGCCTTTATCAAAATACAATCTAAAATAAGGACAAAAGCTTCATCAGTAGACATACATAATGGGGATATCGTATCCACTAACAACTTTTCTGCTAGTTTTTTAGGCTCATTATTTTTTCCAAATTTGACTTTAGTTGCAAACAATAGTTGGTTAATTGAGTATTGATCCATATCAGCAACTTTTCTATACTTAGATCTTAAAAAGGACTCATCAAAATTTGAAGTAGGCCTACCAAGAGGATTAGTAACAATTGTTGGAGTAGCAGGTGGAACATATGCAAAAGGTATAAAGTCAGAATCCAACCTTTTTGCATATTTTTTCTCAAATGCTGCAGCTTTGCGGTTAACATCATTCCAAAGAGACTTCAAGTTCTTTAGGAATGCAATTAATTTGTTTCTTATAATTTCAGAATCATTTAAGTCTAACTTGACAATTAATTGATCATAAAATGCTGGATCTTGTATAGACATATTATTGGATCTAATGCAGCTGTATATATAATGGTACTTCATTATTGTATTATTATTTATTCTACAAATGAAAAAGCCAAAGGGTTTTTGTATAGTCAATAATATATAGTATTATAAAAAAAAATGTTTCATTGACAGTTGTCACGGTAAAAAATCATGTGTAATGTTTTAGTTACATAGTCTACATCTGCAAGTATCTGCAACCAAAACTGTTTTTAACTCATTAAATATATTTTTTTCAGTAAATATCAGCCATAAAAATCCTGGCCGAACATGGCCGAAAAAATATAAGCATAGTATTAGCAAAAAAAAACGCAATTATTTCGACCATTAAACACACTGTCTTTGATTGATCATAAAATGATTCAAATACGTTCAAGAAGATAAGTAGAAATGCCAATTGATACCCAATATATGTATTAAACTACAATTCAAATTCGTAGTAATATAAACTACTTAACATTAAATGGCAAAACATAAAAAAAATTTTTTATAAACTTTTTAGGAAAAGTGCTTGACCACCTAAAATATTGTTTAGGGTCACAACTTAAAATTAAAAAATTTTTAGTGAAGGCGCATTTTTTGATTAACATTTCTTATGTTTTTATGTAAATCAATATGTTACGTTCATTGAATAGTAGTTTTTTAAACAAAGATTGAATAAAAATAATTTTGACTTTTGGCTCACCATGGCCCACTGTGCATTGAATGGTACTTTAGTTCCTTCTACAAAACCTTTTGGATAATCTAGAAGTTAATTTGAAAATACTCCAGTACAAATATGTTTTCAATTTGTTAAAAAATAAGATTTCAATAATCGCATTTGACAAGTATGATTGCCATGATTATATCTGAAATAAGATTAAGGAGGCGAAAAACGTAATATTTATTTGGAAAATATTGAACGTTTTTATCTGCATTCTATTTGTTAACGATTAACTTTCTAGAGAAGATATTTATTTATAAATTTAGAGATATAATTGTTCGCATAAGCCAGCCGTTTGGAGGTCTCAGTGTTTTATTGGATGCAAGCCGTACACAAAATAACAAGAAAAAATAAATATACTCAAATAGTTGTGGTAGAAAAATTTCTCACTTCTGCAACAGTGGTTTTCTGTAACTTTATTTTTATTCTTTATATTATAACAATACCTTATCTTGTACTTTGTCTTCCTTAATTTTTTTTGTATTTCCATTTTATATATTGTAATAAAGAAAACAAAAACAAAACACAAAAAAACACAAAAATAGACTGTTAAATTTGACGAGTCCGCGTGACCTTCCTAATATTTTGGAGTAAAAAAATTTTTCTCTTGTATTTTTGAGTTTTAAGGTATCCACATGGCTGAAAGAAATGTGTAGTTAGGTAAGACCTTGGTCAAAAATTTAACAAAAATGGGATGAAGAATGTCTAAGTCAATATCCTCGATGTTCAAACTAATATATTCTAGAAAAACAAGCACTTTTATCAAATTGTATAAAGCTATGAACTTTATTATCGAGGGCAATATTACAAAGGTTATGTATATTGATATTCAGAAATTAAGAAAAATAAGTTACATAAAATCCGTATAAAAGTTATCAATACTTCATTGTAAATATTTTGACAGTTAATTTATGCAAAAATTTTGTTCAGATTTTACACGAAAAGTTAAAAAAAGTGGAGAAGTGGCTAAGAGAAATCTTTACATTATTGTCCCTTATGTTGTTGTTTGAGCGATTTTGAGCTCAGTAGGTTTTTCGAATTTTTATTAACAATACTTTACAAATACTTGGAAAGTATTGATAATAAAAGCTATTGTGTTAATTGTTATGTTTTTATTTTACGGCTGAGATAATTTTTTTATTTTAGTATAGTACTTAAAGATACAATTTTCTTGTTTTTTCTTATTTTGTGATTATTTTTTTTATTATTTGAGTTTTTTTGAATTTCTTTAAAAAAACTCATCTTTAGATAATTTCCTAAATTAACTAGTCCTTGGATGAGATGATAAGGTATGCTGAAAATAATGCAACTTTCGGTATAATGACTTTTTTAAATGAACTATTTTTTTATATTCTTTAAAAGGAAAGACTAAATTATGATAATCTACAAACATATATATAAATATTATTATATTTTGGCTTCAAAAAACATTAGCAAGCTCAACTTATACAACCTTACCCTACATAACTCTTCACTGATATAAAAATTACATCATTTTTTGGCATGCCTTCATAATTATAACATTCTTATAACATTCTTAATTATCAAAAGTTCTTTCAGGATTGCCTCTTATCTTCTGCAATGTTATCACTTCATTCAGCATGACTTCTTGATTCTTTTGTGTTCGCTTCATTGCGTGATTTAATTTTTATAACTCTTTTGTAACCTTTTCGTTACGTAATACAATTTTTCTTAACTCTTTTATAACTACTTTTTTACGTGATAAAATGTTTTTATCTCTCGTACAGCTAACCTTACCAATTTCTCGCATAAGCTAACTTAATAAAAGCTTATTGCAAATCAATTTTTATTTCAAAAAAAAAAAAAATGAAACAATTCCTTTATAATGCATGGTGCAAATTAGGGAAGGTTGCATAAGATGAGCAGATTCCTAAAATAGTATAAACTAGTTTACGGGTAGTCTAATAACTTTTTTGCAAATTGTTTTGGTTAAGTTTATACATACAAGTTCGGCAGTGTTATTTATTTTAACTTCTTGGTTGTATAGTTAATATCCTTTCATTGTATTATTTTTAAAAAACTTTTTTATCCCCGTCATGTTTTTTTATTATTAAATAGGTTCTAAATGTGTTAGAACAAAAAAAATCATCAAAAATTTATGATATCCTCAATATTTTATGCTTATTTATTGCTAATTATGTTGTTTATATAAGATAATACATTAGCTGTTGTATAGTTGCTTAATAAGATACGTTTTGACGCTAAAGATAAGATGCGGCTTTTAATTAAGAAAAGCACGTTTTTTAAAGTTGTTTTTAAGTCTCCTCGGAGTTTTGATTCGGTAATTAAAGAGCAAAAGTTTCTTCATTAAATTTCGCAAACTTTTTTAGAGATAGAAAAGATTTATGATTGTTTTTTTTATAGTTAAGATAATCACTCTTTAATTTAGTATAATCCTTAAATATTGTTATTTTAGGTTCTTAGAGATCCATTAAAAAAGTGTCATCCTTAAAACTGGTTTCCTAAGAAGTGATGATTGGGTGTGTTAAAAATGAGCCAATTTTCGGTATAAAGATTTTTTTAAATGAACTATTCTTTTATACTATTTAAGAAAAAAGTCTAAATTATAATATTCTGTAAAAATAAATATAAATATTAAAATATTTTGGCTGCAAAAACTAATACTTTGTTTACATGCTCAACTAATGCAACATTTCCCTGAATATTTCTTCTCTGATATAAAAATTGCCTCTTTTTTTTTGGCACGTCTTTATAATGACTTTCTTTTAACATTCTTAGTTATCAAAAATTCTTTAAGGATTACCTCTTATATTTTGCAATGTTATTACCTCATGTCTGAGGAGACTGGCGACACGATTGTTTTTTTTTTGACGTCAGAGCGACCGAATCAATCGGTTTTCTCAAAGGAAATTAGCTACATATGAATTTGAATTATCTTTGTTTCTTATCTTGTTACTTTTTATTAAAATTATTCCATTATAGTCTTGCTAAAACTTAAACTATAAAGATTAATTAATTTAATTTAAATAAAAAAAAAAAATCAATTGTATTATGACGCTAAACTTAAAAAAAAGGACAATTATATAATCACGTGATTTTATAATTGCTTAACTAAGACTACTGATTTCAGTGAAGATAATTAAGATGCTTACTTGTCATAAAAATTAGCATGAAAATTTTTTAACGTTCAAAATGTTTTTTTTTTTTAAACCACTTACTCATATAAAAAAAAAAAAGTAGTTATTTGGTTAAATTATTTTTATTACATAATGACATGTATTTAAATACAAACCACAAAGCTATTTATTATCATCTTCAGTTTTAAACTGAACTCATTTTAGACAAGATTTTTATTTTTTAATTATTATCATAACTCAAACTTTGTCATTTTACAATTTTATAAGTATCTAAAAGATTATAAATAACTTCTAAAAATTAGGCGGTGGGAGTGAGAAGAACATAAAGACTTAATAATGAAGATCTTTACAATATTTATTTCATATTATCAATCCAATAATTGGAAGTACATGGTAGCTATTCAATGAATTTCAGATTCTATTTCTATTTGGATGTAAATAGTTACGTAAATTTCTTTTTATACTTATTCGAAAAACATGCCAACATTCAGGTTTTTATTCCGGACAGCCTCGTGACTTGATATAAGAAGTTTATGCACACTTTGAGCGGTATAATATTAAAGACGCAATTGAACAAATTAGTAGGCTGAATCCTTAATACTCTATAATTAAAAAAAACATAATAATAAATATAAAAAAAAAGGATTGCAAGACCTTTTTTTATTTAAAGTTTATAAACCACTACATTGAGTAAAATTAACATCTTAATCAATATTTTTCGTCAATCTTCTTTAAAATTTTGTGATTTTCTCCTGTGATTAATTTTGCTATCTTCTTTACTGCCCAGCCACTTCTCAAAACTAGTATTGTGAATGAATATTTTATGTCCCACTGAGAATAGAGTTTTGTAATTAATATCTGTTTTAGTACCTGATCATCTTTTAGTCTTTCATTTATGTTCTCATGCAGACCACAACAGCTCGCTAATGGATTTCTAGTTGCATAAACTCTTAGAATTTTTTTGTCTTGTGTGATAGACTATAACTCCATTTTAGGATTTCCTTTTTCTGTCAATCAATTAAAATTTTGAAAACTCATTTAGTTAACCCCATACCTAATCCAACGTTTTTTACTTTAATTAAAATAATTTTTGTTCATTTTCCTTCTCCTCGGATTTAACCTCAGAATACAATTTTGAAGTTAAACTTTTAAATGTTTTGTATTTCTTCCCGCTTCATTTCATCACTTGTTCTTTCTTTCATTTTTTTCTATTTTTCTGATATATTAGAATCTGCCAAGCAAAGGTCAGCTTCCGCATTATTTATAATCATATATTTTCTTTCTCGTTGTACTTTTAAAAGTTTATAATTTAAATCCAGCAGTTTAAGCTTTTTGCAGCTTTTATTTTGTTGCAATGTAGTTAATTATAAAAATATCTGGAGGAAGTATAGAACAGAAAAATCTGAAGTTTTTCTTGGTTAAGGGTGTGCGTACGTGTGAGCATTGGGATCAAAAAAACAATATGTTTTAAAGTCAAAGTTTGATGCCAACATTATGTTTGTAACTTTGTGAAGTATAATTTATATTTTTACATTTTCAAGAAAGTATGAGATCAGGTCTTAGTAGAAATGGTTGCGGGTAGAAAAAAGTACTTTAATAAGGAGATTTGAGCGGAGGGCCACACATTCATGTTAATTTTAATATTGTTATAACAAATTTTGTTTTTAATTATGTATGCTTACTTTTTTAATAAAAAACGCAAAATTTTATTTTCAGTATATGGAAGACGTTGCTTGACAACATAAAATATATTTTATTTTTAACTCTAGTAACTGGCGAAGCAAGTTATAGCATCTATTTTTTTATCATGTTTTTCTATACATATAAATACCTATTCTTAGCAGTAGAGGGCTTTTTTCAGAGGTCCAACATTTGGTTCTAGCTCTGTACACGATTGCAATTTTGAAAAAGAAGGAGGCGTGAATTTTCTAATTAAATATTTATTTGCGCTGCTCTGTGATGAGACCGTTAGGATTTCTTAGAGCACCATAAAAACACAAACAAAAAAAAAGAACAAAAAAAAACTAATTCCAGTTTTTTATAGACGATTTTTGGGGCTAGTGTGCCAAAACATTACACAAAACAAAGCAAAGTTCTGCTTTTGCGGACAATTAAAAAAATGTGCATAAAAAAATTAAAACGTTTCACAAAGATGAAAACTTGGTTTTTAGGTATAATCATATACATAAATAGATATATAGAAAAATTAAAATTTTTCACAAGGATATATTTATTCTCACAGTATAACTGTAAAACGAACACTTTTTGATAATTGATATTTTTATAGAAGTTTAAAATACTAAATAGCTTACATATTGCACTGAGAGTAAAAAAATAATTGCCAGCGGCAACGGATCCGTTCCTTTTTTATAAAACAACCAATTAAATGCTTTTTGAAAACAATTCATTTTTTTTCTTTGAAGTAAAAAAATATAAAACAATAATTAAAAAAGTAATTTAAAGTCAATATAAACAAATTTATTCCAATACTAGTTTAAAAACATCTATTAACGCAGAAACATTCGTTAAGCTGATCACTTAGTGATTTCATTACACAAAGGTTTCATATAAATACTATTAAAAATAAGATAAAGGAATTCAAAACAGAATTCTGTTATTCTGAATTCAGAAATTTTTATTCACAATTCTGAAATAACAATATTTTATATTGAAAGATCAATCAATTTAAATTAAATTTACTTAGTAAGTCATAAGTAAATTTAAATAATGAATTAAAGGAGATTTTATGATTTCAACATAAAAAAAATTTAAGAATTATCATTACTTATCTTTAAGATTTTTTTATTAAAAGTAAATATAACAAATCTGTTAAAGGTTTCCGCCACCCAAAAAGTAAATTGTAGAATTATTAATTAAGCTTGACGTTCTAAATCTCGATATAATATTCTAGGTACTCAAAATATTTCGAGTAGGCCATTGC
>NC_088926.1:21580000-21620000 GCF_038396675.1 Hydra vulgaris
GTATGTATGTATGTATGTATGTATGTATGTATGTATGTATGTATGTATGTATGTATGTATGTATGTATGTATGTATTGGGCATTATCAATTGAATACGAGGTTTTGAGTACAAATGAAACCGGTTCATCTTTGAAAGACTTTCTTTATTTTAAGGCAAGAAAAGTTTTTCACTTTTTTTTTTTGTCATTAAAAAATATACAATGTGTATTAGTTTTTTTCTTTATTCAAAAATGTATTTTATGACGCTTACAACTCTGAAGTCAGTTTTTATGTAAAGTTCTGTAAATATTTCTTAGGATATAATGTTTTTAATGTTTTTTAGGGGTTTTAATAAATATGCGCAACTTAACAAAACACATATCATGATAAGTTGATAATAAACACACCATTATATTTCAATTATTTCCTAATAATAATTGCTCTGAAAAATTATTCATTTACTTATAAAATCTGCTTCATTAACATATTCGATCCTTGATTTAACTTATTAAATATTTTTTAAATTATTATTAGTAAATATTACTATTAATATTAATATTTATTGTTTAACTTTTTTAGGAAATAACTATGTTTTAATATTTTTATAAGCTTTAAATAATACTCATCTTATTAATTAAAGCTTTTAAAAATATTAAACTCTCCAAATATTTTTTTTTTTAATTTTCAAAGGATACACTTTTCTTTATGATAGGGGCGACAAACCTTGATCTCGCATAAACTGAAAAAAACTTTTTGAATGGCCCAGCTTGCACACCATTTTACTTTCCAATATAAGCTTAAATTTTTATTAAAATTTGTTTTCTGCTTGTTCTTAAATTTAGTTCTTTTTTTCTAAATAAATTTTTAACATTCTTTTTGCACAAGTTGAAAATAAATATTAGTAACAGACAGCATGAAAGACACATATTTTTATCCCTGGCATAGTTATAAGCGTTTGAGGCTAAAATGAATAATAGAAGCACTGAACTGCAAGTAAAATGTAATATTTTATATTAATCATAAAAATAAGTGATTTTTCTTTGTTCTTCTTTCCTTTTTTTTTTGTTTTTTCTTTAAACAGTTAGTGCACAGCGTCATAATCAATAATAACTTATTGTATTTGTTTATATATATATATATATATATATATATATATATATATATATATATATATATATATATATATATATATATATATATATATATATATATATATATATATATATATTTATATATATATATATATATATATTTTTATATATATATATATATATTTGTATATATATTTTTGTATATATATATATATATATATATATATATATATATATATATATATATATATATATATATATATATATATATATGTGTGTGTGTGTGTGTATATATATTTGTGTGTGTGTTAATCAATTCTAGATTTTTCTTTAATATTTAAATTTTCTTTAATTTTTCTTCTATTATTTACAGTAATTAAAATTATAGTTTGTTATTTTGGTATTGAAAACTTTGTTTAAACTAGCAATCATTTTTCATTTGTTGTAGAAGGTATTTATGCTATTTTATCAGTAACTATTTCTTTTATCAACTCTAAACTTTTATAACATTTTTTAACTTATTAACGAACAGTTATTTTATTAAATAATTTTTGTAATTTTTAAGATATATTACCTACAAAAAATAGGGTGAAAAACTAATTTGTGTGTATTTCGTGGAAAATTCTAAAAGTATATAATCGCGAACTTCACGTTATCGTTTAAAGCAAATAACTAGTGTATGATGGGGGATATACTTTTTGCATTTATTGAAAATAAAGAGGTGTTTACTGCAACTGTTAAAGAAGTCAACAAGTGTTTTGGCTTCAACATCGGCACAAATGATATTCTGGCCATGGTGAATATAGCAAAGAAATGAGTTTTCAATTTTTTAAGAGGCTCAAAACCCTTTATTGGATTTTTAAATGTGCCCCATGCATTCTCTAAACAAGTGTTGAACCAATGATTGCAGGCTACCCTTAGTAATATAACACTTTTTTTTCTACCTGTTTCATCATTGGAAAACATCATGTTATCCAATAACTAAAGAATTTTCATCTTCACCAGGCCAAAACGTAAATTTATCAAGTAGGAAAAATTCAAGAAAAAAGCAAACTCTAATGGAAAAAAAAAATATTGCCTCATTCAAAGTTCGCTTTCTGTTCTAAGTAGTACTAAATATTTTTTTAAAAAGAAAATTAAAGAGCATACCATATAAGATTAAAGCTTTAAGGCAAAGTGTTGCAAGAAAAGAGGAGAAAATAAAAACATATATTCTCCATTTTCTAAGGGAATAAGTTCGAGTTTTGAAAAGAAAACAATCTATTACAATAAAGTTGTTCGCAATTTTATAGCTGCAATAAAAGCAATAAAAAATAAAGAAAAACAAAAATTGAGAGATTTAATGGTCAAACAAAAAACTGATGTTAAGGCAAAATGTTGATTGCAAACTTAGAAAATGAATTGACCCAAATGGAGGTAGAAAATCAATCAGTTATTACTTTTTCAAATGATAAAAAGACTTATCCATTACAGATAAGAATAATAGTTTATAGTATGCTATTGTGTATTGTACCAACGCATAATATTTCATTCCTTATAGGGAAATTGACTCAGTATTTAGGCGTTTCTCTTTCTCATATTTCTCATCATAGTACTGTATAACAAATGGCCTGGGAGCTTTGCCTAATATTAGAGCTGCAAGCAGGCGAATGGGCTTTTAGTGATAATCATCTTACTTTTGGGTTTGATGCTACAACACAAGAAGGTGTTTATATCAGCAGCATTCATTTGACATCTTAAAGCTACACAATTTTTCTTGACCGTTTACCAGGCGGTTTAGCTGATGATTATGAAAACCAGATATGCAATGCAGTAGATCGCATGGCTTTAGTTTTTTTAGATTTTAACTTGCTTCCTTTTAAGGAGAGTCGTAGCTTAATTATTTTAAATATATCTAACACAGATATGCCAGTCAGGATTGCAGTTAACCATTTTACCATAAGTAAAGTTGGTACAACTTGGGAAAGACCCTGAATAAGCTGAACTGTTATTTTTACCCTCTCGAAAAATGGCAGTCAAAATTGTTATGGCGATCAACCAGACAGGGTTTAAAGATGGCAAGGGTGATCCACAAGGATTTGTTAATTTTTTAAACATTAATAAATTGCCAAAACTTATTGTTCCGAAATATTGTGGCAATTATCTTTATATTCTTTTTCATACTTGTGTCATTTTTATGAAATACCACAATGCGTTTAAGAAGTTTCTTACCATTGGAACAGTAAAATGTAGCAATTTAAAAACTGTTTTGAGGTTAGAATTTTGTAATGTAACTGTCATGAAACAAATTGATTTGCTGACAATACTTCAAATACTGCTTACTGAGCCCTGGATGAAAATATGTTATGTATCAGTTGAAAGAGCGAGTTTTATCATGTTGCTAGAATTCAGGTAGTGAAAAATATTTTTTAAATAGTTCAAACTTGCAAATGCAATCCTGCTGGAATGCTCTGCAGATATACAGATTTTTTGGACATCTGCTTATCCAGGACATTTTTGAATCAATAGTTAGTTTATTTTCCATGGATGAGAAGTTTATCAATATAACCTCAGCTTGTTTTATTGCAGTGGAAGATGTCAAAAAACGTCAATTTGAAAGATATTTCTCTCTTTCAATTACCAATACTCTCAAGAAAAAGACAATAAGTGCAAGGCTTCTCAATATAGATAGTGAAGAATTAGTATGGATATTTAGTGACGCCAAAGGAAGAATCCTTTATGCAACAATTTGTTATATATCGTGTAAATTAAAATCAAAAAAGAATAAAAATTTAGATTATCTTGATAGTCTAGACCAATTTGCAATGGAAAAGCTAGTTATGTGGTCATTTTACATGGCTCGTAAAAAAAGGAATATAAATTGGCTGAACCATACTGCATTATGAGCAGAGATTTAAAAAAGTTGACTTGAAAACGGCAAAAAATGGAAAAAGAAAAGAAGAAAGTTGGAAAGCTGCCTGCTTTATTATTTAATTAAATAAAGAATTTATACAAGCACTTGTCTACCAAACAATTAGATGACTTAGATGGCATAATGTTTGAAATAATTGTTGGAAGAAATGAATGGTTTGATTCTGATAAAACAATGTGTTATAATACCATTTTTTACTCAAAATAATATGAAACTGATTTGGAGGCTGTTGACCATTGAATGAAAAATTTTCAGAATACTGCTGATATTATAGCAGGAGAACTGATGTTTTCATAATCTGAATACTTGATAATGTGCTTTAACTGTTTGAAAATGTAATAAAATATCATAATCTTACTTATGTGACTTAAATATAGAGTTTTTATAAAGTAATGTTCAGTTACGGCAAGCGGTGGAACTTGCAAAGTAAGTACAGCTGGTGTGACCAGTAAAATAAGTACGGCAAGTGCTGTGGTTTTCAAAATAAGTACAATAAGTGCTGTGCGTTGCAAAATGAGTACTGGATGCGATTTTACTTTCAAAATTGGTATTGCAAGTGGTGCAACGGTTCTGGCTTACGTTCTCGTCGCGTCTATCGTTGACAATGATTACTATTTCGTTTCATTACAGAAATTGCAAATTTTGTTCATTTACTAAAAGCCAAGTCAAATTTATTACAATTTGTTTTTTATAATATTTTTAATTGAAATTACTTTCTTTAGGTTTTTATGTCCTTTACTCTTGGAGGAGGTTTAAACGCTTCTTACTCTGATAAATGTATACTTGGATGCATTTTGTAACGCGGTAAATTTTTTTATATCATTTTTTTCTCTTATCAATTTAAATAATCATATTTTTTTTAATTATTTAAATTTTTTCAATAATGAATTTTTTTATGTTGGCTGAGGTAGGAAGGAGGGAGCACACACCCCTTCCCTAAGTCACTGTATTCACCACTGTTATATGTTGTAAAGAAACGGAATATTGTTTTTATTTGTAATACTAGACTTCTTTTTTTTAATTAATATATAAATATTTATATAAATGAATCATATTTGGTGGTTGTTTAAAAAATTCTATTAAGTTTCTTGTATATAAAAATTACAAATTTAACAAAAAAAAACACTCTACTATGGATGAAACATACATTTTTTGGTGATAAAGACGGTGGTTCGGCACCGCCTCTAGCTCCTTTGGATAGGCCTGATCGGTAGAAGCTATTATAAGTGTGTAGCTCACTGTTACATCTATCTTTTAATAGCAAGTTATAGACATTTTGCTAAGCATGGAAAAAGCAATAAAAATTTTAGTGAAGAAAAATGAAATTTTGACGACAATTTCTTCAACAAACCCATAAATCAAAAATTGGCATTGTATGTATACATGAAAGGACAAATATAGGTGTGTGCGTTTGTGTGTGTGTGTGTCTGTATATATAGGTGTGTGCCTTAATGCGTGTGTGTGTGAGAGAGAGTGAGAGTGTGTGTGTTTGTGTGTGTTTGTGTGTATGTGTGTGTGTATGTGTGTGTGTGTGTGTTTAAAAAATATAATCAGCCCTAAATGTTTTTTTTATTTTTTTATTTTGTAGTCAGGAAACTGATTGTTAAGACAGTTCTCGCTTTATTTTCTTTTTTCTTTTTCATTTTATTCAATTGTATTTTTCATTTATATTAACGAGACTGGATGATGAGACCTTGTCTTCTGCTAGTCTTGGTCCCAATTTTTATGTGATATATTTTTATGTTGTAAAAAACATTGTAAAAGCTTATTTTAAATGACAAAATAAATAAATACACAACAAGTATTTTACCAGGTTTTTCATCCTGCTTATTCAAATTTATAGATAACAAATAATAATAAATAACAAATCTTTAGGTCATGGATCATTCGGAGAAAATTTTTTTGAATTTTTTAATAAAACTGACTTACGGTAACTTACTAATTTTGATTAATAATGATTCGATTGACCTAAGTTTTTCTACGAAAAATCCCTTTTGATTAGAATATTTTTATGTCTTTTTTATAAGAGTATTTAGATATTTTGTTCCAAAAAAATCCTTGTTTGATAATATATTTGATAAATAAAAATAGCTACATGTTGCTTACCACATACAATTTCAAATATATAGCAATTAATATAAAACTAAATTGCTTTCATTTCGTAAAACATATTCAAATTATGCAATAAGAGAATTATTAACTACGTTTACATGTAAAATATTAAAATAAAATTGCCATTCTCTCTGCTTTTTTCTCTAAATAGTTGAGTTAATTAAACAGAAATCAAAAACAAGAAAATATAAAAAACTAAAACAGTTTATATTAATAAAAACGGTATATACAATATAAAATAAGGACATAAACATTCTTATTTTTAAAAAAAGTTCGCAAAGATCCTCAAGAGTGAACCCGTCTTGCTGCACTGGTCATACTATTGCTCAATATGATTTGTTACTTGATGGTTCAAACGCCAGGTTACACTTAACAATAAGCAATTATAAATGAAGTGATTACAATCTGCAACATATTTTCATCATATGGAAAAGGGTAAATGTTAAGCTTTATACGCCCTTATGATATATACCCTTGTGTCTCTTATGTGTTCCTATCTTATGAATTTGAAAACAAAAAAATTTATACTATCATTCGTTATTGTTTGTAAGTGATATTTTTATGGGCATTCGTTTTTTGTTACTGGACATTTTGAGTTGTTTCAAAATCCTAGAGACCTTTTGAAGAAATGGAAAGCAAATAGAAGTTCACATTTTTTTATCGTTATTTTTTCATCTGTTGACCTCTTTTACTTTTTTTGCATAGATAGAGATCCTGGTTGGATAGATGCTTCTTTATTCTTTACCAGAACTATTTTTGGGTAATATCAATTGTTATTGTTATTTTTGTTATCATGCATTATTTTTATGTATTTTCTTTTTGAGTTTTTACAAAATCCCATTTCTAGGATTTATGCTTTATAACGTTGGCATCTTAGAGTAAAAATGTGAATTTTGAAATTAAGTTTAAAAACTTTAATTTTTAAACTTTCTACAAAAAAAAGTATTCAGTTAAAATACTACTTTGATCATTTCATAGGATAAAGTTTCCATAGTTACCGTCTGGAAATTTTTCAAAATTTTCCGGTGAACTAAACATTAAATTTATCGGTAAATTATACCTTTGCAACACTATTTACTTAATGCAGTTTGATTTGTAAACTTATACTAAGAAAAATGAATAAGAAAAAAGGAAAATAAGCATTACTTTTGTAATAAAAAAAAACACTGCTTGCCAAACCCAATTCCTCAGTTGATGTATGTACTGAACCCCTCAAGATAACTTTTAGCAGCTGAGTTCAATGCTTAAATAATGCAATTTTATTCTGATTTTACTCACAAGTCAATGGTAATTTTCGGCCAAAAGTAGGATAGGATTTTATTTAAAAAAACTTAGTGCAATTTTTGTTCTTTCGTTAAATTACGAAAAAATTATCTGAAATAAAATTTTTTTGCCTTTTAATTTTTTTTTATAACTTTAAAGTTATTACAATTGTTTAGAAAATAAAAAAATTATATTATGCTTGTTTTTCTAGATTTTTTTTCAAAATTTAAAACGCGATACACATTTTTTGTGTGTCGCGCTTGTGTATTGCACAAAAAATTAATATAAGTAAAAAAGGTAAATTCAAATAAAATATTCAATGCCACTGCCTGCAAACATTTCTCCTTCATCTAAAAAGCATTATTTGCCTTTTAAATGGATGTACTTTACTAGACTACTTAAATAGATAAATTTAAATGGATGTTTTAAAAGATGTACTAGATCTTTAAGAAGAATGAGTGATACTGTTGATAGCTCATTTTTGAGATGAAAAATACTCGTCTTTCTTAATCAGCTGACAGATAAAAACGCAATTCCAAATATCGAACTAACAGATAACATAAAGTTTAATGACAAAAACAACGATGTGAAAGACAAGCTTGCCGAACTTGAAGATCAAAGTTGTAGGAATAATCTTAGGTTTAATGGAGTCGAAGAAAGCGAGAATGAATCATGGGAAGACAGCGAGAGAAAAATTCAAGAAGTCCTAAAATCAAAGTTTGGTTTTACTAATGGTTTGGAGATTGAAAGGGCGCATCGAACCGGAAGAAATGAAAAAGGAGTTAAAAAGATCAGAACAATAATAGTAAAATTTCTTAATTACAAAGAAAGAAACGCAGTTTTTAAAAAATTTATTAAACTAAAACTTTGGAATGAAAAACTATATGTCAATGAAGATTTTAGCGAAAGAACCGCGGAAATTAGGAAAAGTTTGTTTAAAGAAGCAAAGGAATTAAGGGCCAAAGGTAAATTTGCTAAAGTTATTTACAACAAACTTAATACGCGCGATTTTTAAATGAATTCCCATATTTCTAGTTATTTAAATTTTAAAAACGACATGGTGCTTGACACTAATTCAGATCCGGGTCTAAACTATTTTAGTGATGATGGAGCTTTGCGAAACAATTGTTCCAACTTTTATAACAAAAAAACAAAAGAATTTATTTCTTGGGATCATTTAAATATTATTCATTTTAACATTAAAAGTTTAAAAAAAAACATTGAAAATTTGTATACTTTAATAGAGGATACTTCAAATGCATTTAGTATAATTTGCTTAACTGAAACGTGGTGTGAATTTGATGACGCTAAATCTAATTTAAATCTCCATCTTCAAGGTTTTAATATGATCCCACTAGCGCGTAGAGTAAATAAACGCGGAGGAGGTAATTCCACTGATTAACAAACCTACTAAAGTAACCTTAACTTCAGCTACCTTAATTGACAACATTATAACAATCGATTTTATTTTTTTTTTTAATTAGGTACCCCAAGAAGTCCTTACGGTCTTGTCACAGAGCACCGCGGAAGTGCATTTAACCAGGAAGTTCACCCCTCCTTCCTTACCGTGACACAAAAATATGCCCAGAGCTCGTTTCGAACCTGGATCTTCTGCTTATAAAGCAAGCACTTTATATCTTTAATGATATCTTTAATAAAACTCTTAAAAAAGGTATAATAAAAAATTTCCGACCACTTCGCTATTTCTCTATTATTATTGACAACAAATTAATACAACAACATAAAAAAGTCATTATCAAACGTTTTTTCACCGATGCAAGTCTAGCATCGTTGAAGGATCAATTATCTTTAATAAATTGGAATCATATAAACAGTTCATTTGAAGCTAAAGAAGTATACGATACATTCTTTCAAACTTTCTATGAAATATATGATGTAAATTTTCCAAAACTGTATATAAAGTACTTAAAGAAACCAACACCAGAAAATAAAATTATTTATAAAAATTATGCTAAAATGTTTGAAAGTCAAAGAAAAAATTAAAAAAAAAAAATATTACAATGATTTACTAGAAAAATATAAAAATAATTCAAATTATTAGTCAAATTAAAGGAAATAGTAAATTAAAATTTTGCTCTGTGCATTATAAAAGTTGATGGCGTATTTTTATATGAACCCAAACAAATAGAAAGAGAATTAAATAAATAATTTGTGTCTGTAAGCCCTTATTAAGCTAAAAATTTTCCAAATATGAATAATCCGATAAGTGTTTCCATTAATCTTTAGTTTAGATAAACTTGAAGTATCTTCTTCAGAATTTGAAAGTGCTTTTAAAGTGCTTAAAATTAATAAAGCAGTTGGTCCTGATGATATAAATTGTTATATAATTATAGATTCACAAGATATCATAAAACATATTCTTTTTAAAGTTTTTAAATGTGCTATAAATCAAGGAATTTTCCCCGATCAATTGAAAATAGCCAAAATAACGTCAATATTTAAAGGAGGTGAACCATCAAATGTCAGTAATTATCGACCAATATCTATCCTCTCTGTTTTTTTAAAAATTTTAGAAAGAATTTTTTTAAACCAAATATCTAATCATCTTGCTGTTAAAAATATACTTTACATAAATCAATACGGTTTTAAAAGAAATAACTCTACTGAACATGCATTAGTTCATCTTACTTGTAGTATAACTGATTTATTCGAAAAGTCAGATATTACTTTAGGCGTCTTTATAGACCTATCTAAGGCTTTAGACACAATTGACCATGAAATTACTGTTTAAAAAACTTGAACATTATGGTATCACCGGTAATGCTTAAAAAACTACTAAAAAGCTATTTAAAACGTCGCAAACAATTTGTCTATGTTGACGGATCTTCTTCACAAGATTATCTATATACAGATTATCTAAATATAACCGGTGGATTTCCACAGGGATCTATACTAGGGCCCTTATTATTTCTAATTTATGTTAAGGATCTCCTTGAAGTCTCAAAATTAACAACTATAATGTTTGCTGATGATACAAACCTATTCCTATCTAATAATAACATCAATAAACTTTCTTCTGAAATAAACATTGAACTAACAAAAATATCTGACTGGTTTAAGTCAAATAAACTTTCACTCAACATTGATAAAACTAAATGGATTTTCTTTCATCCACGATTTAAAAAGCATTTACTTCCAAGTAATATGCCTCTTCTTCATATTGATAATATTCAAATAAAAAGAGTAATTTTCACAAATTTCTAGGTATCATTATAGATAAAAATCTATCATGAAAGAATCACATTGGACATATTATGCAACAAAATTGCAAAAAGCATTAGAGTTTTATATAAAGCAAAAAACCTTTTTCAAGGCCACACTTATTTAACATGTTTTTAATATATATCAAGTAAATGTTTACAATGTCCTTTGTTTTATGTTTAAATGTAAAACCAACTCATCTCCAGCTTCCTTTTTTGATTTATATTCTTTAAAACAAAAAAAAATTTACAAATTCTCTAAGAAATGATAATTTTATTAAACAACCAATATTTCAATCAAACTTTGGTAAATTTTGCATTTCTTTTTGTGGAGCTTTTCTATTGAACCAAATAATTATAAAAAATTTTGATTCTTCTCATGAATGGAATTATTATATGTTCAAAAAAAAACTAAAAAAAGTAATGTTCTCAATTGAAAATACATTTATATACTTTTAATTATACCCAGTTTTGTCATCAGCCATTTATATTTTACTTTTAACAATATTTATTTAAAGTTTATGTGTGAAACTATAATTAAACACCCTTATTTGAATTTTGTTAAAAGTTGCACTGACATTATTTGTACAGTAGTCATTTATTATTTACTTGTTTACTTTAATTTTTATTTTAATTCGTAATATTTGTAAATAATTTGTATTACTAACGGTATATACTTTTATAATTGAATTTAGATTTGTAATAAAAAAATATATATAAAAAATTAAAAAAAAAAAAAAAAGAAATTGATGTATGTGAATGGATGTATCTGCAAATATTGTATATATGATACTTTTGGTCTTCTTTGAGTATCCGCGTTCTTTATCTTTATTCTTTTTTTTTTTTTTAACGATTTCTTTGCATGTAATTTTTCTTAATGATATATTTGTAAGTATTGTATTAAATATTGTAATAAAGAACAAAACAAAACACAGAAAAAAAATATTTAAAAGTGGATGGGGAGGTATTATATTTAGAAGGGATGGGGAGGGATATATATATATATATATATATATATATATATATATATATATATATATATATATATATATATATATATATATATATATATATATATATATATATATATATATATATATATGTTTTGCCAAAAGATATTTGACATGTTGCACTTTTGTATGAGACACAAATAGCTAAATTAAGTCTATGACTATTGCAAGGAGCATATGTAGCTTTTACAATTTAGATTTAAAATACAAGAGGACAAGCCTTTAGTGTCCTCATCGGTTCCTCTTCACCATCATATAAATGATTCCATTTACCTGAATGCAAGCAGTTCTAGATTCAAGCAGCTAATAGAAGAAGGGCCCATTTGCAAATTTAAGTGTTTATTTTTTGTTAATGTTTTTTTTTTTATGGGGCTAGTACAGAAACTAAATTGAAAATATCATTTTTTTAAATTTATTTTTTTATTAATAAAATAATTGTAGATTCCTAATTTGTGCATGGGTTGCAAAAATAAAACTTTAGTATCTACATCTAGTTTTTGTTTAAATGGATTCAGTATCAGGTATCAATGGATTCTATCAGGTATCAATTTTTATCCACAACAACGCTTTGATTTTTTCATTACTACGCATTTTTGCAATAAAATTATACCACAAAGTGCAATAAAAATACTTCTTTACGGACTGCACATAATAAGTTTTTGTTGTTTGGCAATTGTCTCGTCTTCATTGACTTGATTTATGCGCGATTGTTGCTCACAAGACAGCTATTTGTTCTAATTTATGTTTCTGTCAAGGTTATTTTTAACTCTATACCTTATTTTATTTTTAATATCTTGTTTAAATAAAAGTGCTATGGGTGGATCAAAAAGAAAAGTATCACCACAAAAACTTTACCAAATGAAAAATCAAATTTTATTGAAATCAGCGATAAAAAGTTTACATTTTTAAAGAAACCTTTACTTTTAGACTGAATGTTCAGTTGGAAAAATTTTAGTCCATCCTCCTTTATTTATTTGTCGAACAAACAATTTGTACAGGATCTTTTAAATATAAACAAATAATTTAACTTTAATATGAGATTTATTTTACCAAAAAACAGAGTTAAGCTTCTTTAATGTCTAGAATGTGAAAATTTTGTAAATTTATATTTTAGTTCTTCATAAAATGTAAGCTGTAAAATGTATTGGACTAAAAACTTGTTGCAATGGTTGTTAATGAAAAATCTCAATTTATTTATCTACTGCTATTGTTTAAAAAGAATTTTAATGCAAAACAAAATGATCTAGTTAAAAAAAAGAGGTTTGGCATATCTTGACATGCACCCTGATGTTGTAGCATGATGCAGCATTTTGTGAATTGGAAAAAGGTTGTTTGGCTTTATAGTATGTAAAATCCATCATAACAACCATTATAAAGGTGTTACCTAATCTGCTTTTTCAAAACAATATCTTTTACTTCTTTGAGCTCTTATTGATTGATCCTTTCCTGTATTGAAATAATGTCAACTAAATTTAAATTGGATTAACTTGCTCAATTCTTGAAACTAATTCAGCAAGTTCAGGTAGAGTTTTTTTATTATTATATTTCGATTTCTTTTTTACTATACTAATATCGCTATGGTGTGCCTACTATTGCCTTTTAAATTTAAAATTGGACATTTAAAATGTCTAATTTTAAGTGCAAAAAATTTCCTTTTCCTTCTTGACCAAATTTGGGCCCTTATGTCAGAAGTGTTACTTGAGAAGTGGTCATGTGCTTGGTGGATAAGTTGGTAATCTTAAAATTTCTGATATATGCTTATTATTACTAAATCATTTGAAAAAACATTTTCAGCATTTTAGCTGTTTTCTTTTTCAATGACATTTTTTAAGTCTTCAATTTTATATATAAACGATCTTTATCAAAATCGCACTTAGTGGAAACGGTTTTTTTTATTGCCCATTTAATATATACATGATCTTTGTCTTCATTTTTACATTCTTTATATCGGAAATCAATTTTTTTTTTGACTTTTGGTATGTGGAGCATTAGCAGCTGTGGCGCAGTGCTTAGAGAATACGAAGATAAACTAAGAAGAAATGGCTTCACTAATTTTAATTTAAAGTATAACCCCCAAAAAAGAGAAATAAAGACAAGAAAAAGAAATATAATAAGGTTTAACCCCCCTTACAGTAAAAGTGTCTCTACCAATGTCGGACATATCTTCCTAAACTTAATCGACAAACACTTTCCAACATCCCATCCCCTAAGTAAACTATTCAATCGAAACACCATCAAATTGAGTTACAGCTGCACCAAAAATATCAAAAGTATAATAAAAAGCCACAACAAGAAAATTAGTTCAGAAAGACCAAAAAAATACCCACCCTGCAATTGTATAAAGAAAGAAAACTGCCCATTAAAACTGCATATTATAGGAAAATGTAGAGCCTCTAATGTTATTTATAAATGTATAGTATCCCCCCCTCCCTCCTAACACCCCAGAAAAAGTAAATATTGGCCTAGCAGA
Source organism: Hydra vulgaris (assembly GCF_038396675.1). Taxonomy (NCBI): domain Eukaryota; kingdom Metazoa; phylum Cnidaria; class Hydrozoa; order Anthoathecata; family Hydridae; genus Hydra; species Hydra vulgaris. Next base: position 21,594,059 of record NC_088926.1, read on the forward strand.
AGGTGAATGGAAAAAAAGATGGGCTAACCACAAACACTCATTCACAAATAAAAAGATGAAAAAATCAACCACCCTCTCAAAGTATATATGGCAGATAAATGAAAATTTAAAAATAACACCAAAACTTGGTCAATATTTAAACTAGTCTCCGCCTCCCAGTGAAAAAGCGCACATGGGATACACGTGGATTTTTTCCACATGTAACCCATGTGGGGATTATTATTTTGTCCCATGTGGGTTTCATATGGTAAATCCAACATGGATTCCATATGGTAAATCCCATATGGGATACGCGTGGGTTTTTAACATATGTTTCATATGGTAAATCCCACATGGGTTTGATGTGGTAAATCCTACATGGGATCTAGGTGGAAAGTACTACTGTTATAGATCTATTATCCAAATGGTATAAAAGTAGTCAATACTAGACAAATGAAAGTCCGAATGCTTCTATGATAATTTTTAAAATTCTTTTAATTTAAAAATTACTTATATAATAATTTAAAATTAATCATCGAAGCTTTCAGAGAGGCTTAACTTAATCTGGTATTTGCTACTTTATCCCATTTGGTATTCAAAATGTGTAGCATTTTTGATCTTTTAAATGTGATGTTTTCCATCTATAACCTATGTGGGATTTACCTTAAACTATTATGACAAAATTTTATAAAATTAAAAAACGTGTTGCAAAATGAATTTATTTTTAAATAAATTCTATTAAGCAATGCATCCAAAATGAATATTAAAAATATTATTTTTTCTTTTGCGATTTACACGCCGTTTTTTGTCGATTGAATTAATTAAATCGCTTCAGCTTGTATAATACCATTATACATTTTCTTTAAACATTTTCTAAAAAAAAAAATATAAATACAAATATATATTAATTTAAATATAAATATATATATATATATATATATATATATATATATATATATATATATATATATATATATATATATATATATATATGTATATATATATATATATATATATATGTATATAAATATATATATATATATATTTATATATATATATATATATATATATATATATATATATGTATATAAATATATATATATATATATATATATATATATATATATATATATATATATATATATATACATATATATATATATGTATATATATATATATATATATATATATATATATATATATATATATATATATATATATATATATATATAAAGAGAGAGAGAAAGAGAGAGAGAGAGATATTTTAAGAGAGCAATTTTAATAAGAAACCTTATTGGTCGAGCAATTTTAATTATTAGCCAGGTTGAAGTCTTGAATGACTACAATATTTCACAAATAATTATTTCCTAATTTATTACTTACAATGACTAACGTATTTTGGGTAATTGAACCCATATTATGCGTAATGAGCTTGAACCCATGAGGAGAATCCTGAAAAAAAGTGATCAATTAGGATAAGTAGTTAAACAAAAAACCAAAAATAAAAATGTAAAAACCTACTTTTTCAATGATGTAGACGTTGGGTGCAATAGCCACTGGATGCAAAAGTATCTTTACTTTTTCGTCACACACACGGCCTTCTATAATAACAGGCCTTGATATCGCGCAAAATGCCGTAAAAACTGAAGGCCGATTAAGCTTTCACTTTTACTTGTATTGATATATTTTTATATTAGGTAGGGTGTAATGGCAGTCTATGTTTTCTAATAATATTCTCTAGTAAAGACGGAAATATAAAAAGAAAACCAAAAAATTGTTAAAAGATAATCATGTTTTTCGTAATTCAAATTTCATTAAGAATATTTATGTAATGTTAAATATTATCAATAACAAGCAGAACCATAACAAAGTATATATCTATATATTAGAAAGATAACTATTGTTATCTTTCTAATATATGTTAATTTTTTTTGCTAAAAATGGTAACAATAAAAATCACCAACAATAAAAAACACCAACAAATGTTGATTCAAGCAAATCAATAAATCTCAATATATCTCAACAGGGTAAATAATTACAAATCCAAACATATTGAGAGACATATAGGCTAATGAGAAAATAAAAAACAAAACTAGTTAATAGCGTAATAATTTACAAAACTAATTTTCACATAAATTATGATAGCTTTAGTATTTTGCGAGTGGTAATTAGTGAGTAATTCTTTAGCAGAATTTTAGAATATACTCTGCATTGTTTTTTTGTGATTTTAAATTTATATTTAGCAGCAAGGAACTGAAACCGAGTAACACAAAATGTTCTGCATAAAGGGTCAGTAGCACTTTGAAAAAATAAAAAACAAAATTTTAACCATTAGAAAAGAGTATCAGAAGGAATTTCAAGTCCGCCTTTGTTTAGACTATACAGATAACTTCCATATTTATAATAATTGGTAGAATAATCATAAATTTTTATTTCGCTTTTTTGCACATAGCCAGCTATGTAAACTATAGCCACTAATGTAGATTTATTAACTGAGCTTTCAAGATCATGTATATTATCCAGAAGTTCTTTTTCATCAGTAGAAATATTTCTAAAACATATGTCACAAGTATGACCATCGATACCATCAACAGGAATGTCAAGTTGTAATATCAATTTAGTATGTTGAATATTAATTTTTTCAATTACAGATTTAGCGTTTATAAAGTAAGTACCTCCAGATCCCTGTCGAAGCTTAGAAAAAGCTTTTTCAAGTGGATCTGTTGAAAACCAACCTAAAAAGACATACTTTGCTCCATTACTCAACAAAGTTTCTACGAGAACAATAAAGCCATAACATGAATGTGCTACAGCATTGCTAGTATCTAGCATAAACTGTTTTACACGCTTCCCTGAAGGTTTCATAAAATTTGACAGTTCAGCAATATCTCGTAGCAGTTGTAACTGTTGATCACCAACTGAGTAGATTTCTTCGCATAATTCATTTCTAAACCGAATGCCAGCACCAGGTGCTTTGACATTAACAACATTCTAAAAAAAATTATTTTTTTAATAAATACAGCAGTACTTTCAAATGCTTTATTTTCAATCTCTAGATGCGTTCTTAATGCAGCTACTGTTTCTTCGCAAAAAACAGACAAACAAAACTTTACAGATTGTCTCTCTATTGATTTTGGATAAACTGATTTAGCTGTAAGTTTAGAGAGTTTAAAAAGGCTATTGCACTCAGTTTTATATAAAGTTTCTAAATCACTCCACTTAGCCAAAGCCAGTTCTTTATTGTTCAAAAATTGAAGTTCCCCAGTCTTTTTTTGTCAACCAATTGTTTCGTACAGATATTAAGAGATGCACATAATCATACAATAAATATATACCTGATATTGTTAACCATGGTTTACTATCAACTGTTTTAAACATTCCGAAAAAATCTTTGATTTACACGGTTACCATCAGTAATTATTAACAGTGTCTTACTATTTTCAATATTATTTATCGTATCAACAATTTGTCGACATTAAGCAAACTGAAATTCAGAGGAAAGATTTGCAACAGGTTGAGCTCTACATATAAATTCTGGACCTCCAAAAAGACATTTAATCATAAATGATAAAATTGTTTTAGCTAACTTTTCAGGGTAGTTTACTGCTTGACCAAATAAAGCACCTCTTTGGTAAAGTAATGAAGCTTTGACTTAGACCTCATCAATTAGTATTATGGAAGTTCTTTTCAATGGATTTAAATTCATAAAAATTCTATTTATAAAACTTAGGTCCTCCATTGAGCTTATTTTTGAAGTCAATCGTGTTAAAGTCCTTATACTTGGCAACTTGTAGTCAATACAAAAACAATCATATAAACTTCGTCGCATAGCAAAATAATCATATGCTCTACATACAATATCTGAAGTATATAAAACTTCACCGACATTAACTTTTCTCATAGCATTAAGGTGTTTGAATAGAATATATGACTGAAGCGAACTTTCTTTATCTTTTAAAAATCTAACTGCTTCAAATAAAGCTGATGTTGTTTTTATTAACTTTGATTTGTTTACAGCTAAAGATGAAATATTTTAAGTTGTGCCATTATGGTTAGCTACAAATCAATAATCATTGAAAATTACTAAAATAAATAATGGAGCACCAAGTTTGTACATTTTTGATAGTATGTGTAAACTTTTTTTATTAAGCTGGAAAACAATAGCATCGTTATTATCACTTAACAAAGATTGAATATCATCACATATAAGTTCATCCTCATTTAGAAAATCATTTAACTCATTTGGTGAAATGCTTCGAAAACCGCTTGAAGTTACAGTTTTTCTAACTTTACTTGCTGGTGTGGCTAATTAACTAGGCGGAACATTTTTAAAAAACAGATGGTAGGCTTAAAGGTCGTTGCTTCCCATATTTGCTTTCAAAAGGTGCTTCATATGGCCAATGCAGTTGACATACTGCTGTATAGTCTGTAACAATAAAACTAGTTCTTGGGATAGCTTCACTACATCTTTTTCTCTAATCTAGATTCTTCGGGAATTTATAAATTGATATTTTTGTTATAGTTGAGTATTGATATTTTTGTTATAGTTGTAATTGATATTTTAATTGTAGTTGTATAAATTGATATTTTTGTTGGAGTTAAGATAGTTCGACTTGCAAAAAGATACACAGCATTTTAAAGGCATTTTTAAGGCATTTTAATTATTAAAAAAACTTATCGTTAGTTTGACAATATTATTACCTTACAATGTTAACGCCTTGCACCTTACAACGTTTTCGTCTTGAAGTTGCGCTATCTAATTTATAAACCAATCAAACTTTAAAAATTTATTAAAAAGCGCGAACACAAACTTTCGTCTAATGTTAAAAGATGAAAATGTAAACACAGTATTACGAATTGGCCTTTAGTTTCACAAATTTGTTGCGCGATGTCAAGGCCTGTTATTATAGAAAGCCGCGGTCACACATAAAACAATATTCTGAAACTAATAAACAAACATCTAAATTTCTATAAGTAAATTTATTCTTTGATCATTGCCTTCATGATCAAGTTATTTGTTCATTGTTTTTTCATTATTTTATACTTATTTGTTCAAATTTGTTAACTAGTACTAATTCTTACGACAGTAAGAATATAAATTACTGTTGAACGTGATTTTATTAGTAACTTAATTTTACTAACAACATATTTTGACAACACCCTTTACATTTTAAATAATGACAGCTTTACTTTTCTATTGATGTTAAATTTATTACGTTTCAATAACTCAGATTGAATTTTAACTGAATTATTGTAAGCTTTGTAAGGGTTAGTTGTATATCAAATGGTGTTGTTAATAAAAGTAATAGTAAGTAATCAATTTGCCATATTTCTCTTTAGAAAGTGTAAGAAAAAAGCATTGTTATGCTAAGAACCTACCAATTGAGCAAGCTTTGACCACCTATTTTATAAATTTGAGAAACAGAAGTGGAAGTGCGAATCGCGAAAGAACTAATAACAATGCTCTAAATTGATTTTAACTTTGTAGACTAACATTAATATAGTATTTAGTAATAATAAATGAAGTTTACATGATTTTTATAATTTGTATTTATTTCCATTAATTATCAGTTGTCAGTCTCTATTTTATAAAATGAATTAAAAAACTATTTATTTATAGTATAATAATGATACATAAATACTAGTTTCCTAATGCTATTATCATCACAATGTTAATGGTATTCGTTTTAAAGTGGAACTTTGTATCAATTTTATTGTTTTAATGTTATATTTATGTATGTATATATATATATATATATATATATATATATATATATATATATATATATATATATATATATATATATATATATATATATATATATATATATTTATAAATATATATATATATGTGTATATATATATATATATAATTTTTACTTTATTTACAACACCATTTGATATACAACAACCCCCTACAAAGCTTACAATAACTCAGTTAAGATTCAATCTGAGTTATTGAAACGTAATAAATTTAACATCAATAAAAAAGTAAAGCTGTCATCATTTAAAATATAAAGGGTGTTGTCAAAATATGTTGAAAATAAAATTAAGTTACTAATAAAATCACTTTCAACAATGATAAACATTCTTACTGTAGTAAAAAATAGTAATAACTTATAAATTTGAACAAATAAATATAAAATTAACACAAACAATGAATAAATAAGAGCTTCAACTTGAACTTTAATCTTGAATTTGAATTAATTGGTACTAAGTTGTTCATGCATAACTTTAAAAAATAAGTTTTTATAACAAATTATATGTATAACCAGTTATACATATAGTTAACTATCGGTTATATGTATAACTATATGCATTTTAGAGCATGATATTTTATTTAAACATTACTTTAGATCATATTACTTTGAAAACTGTGGTACTCCAGATTTAAAATTGAAAAGTTTCTGTAAATATCCTGTTTTTGTTCCTCAATACAGTTTGTAAGTCCCTTTAGTCTTAAGGAGTTTTGGAGCATGAAAAAAGTTACAGAAACCCATCTCCATCCTATTTTTTTCTTTTTTTAATAAAGAAAATTGGGAATTCTGACTTTCAAACCTGCATTTCTTTGTGGGACACTGCAGTGTCCCATGCATGCAAGATTGGTTTTTGACAACATTTCAACTTGCATCAGTTAATTGTTTCCAAATAATTAATCAAGATCTATATTCAAATAACTATTATATTATCCTAATAATACGTCTATTTGAACAAATCATAATCTTATTTCTATAAAGAAAGATAAACATTATTCGTGGTACTTACATACTTGCTTGCCATTCTCTATATTAATATAAAATATTTTCACACAATTTAAGCGTAACGCTATGCAATGTTGATTTAAAAATTTTTTTTAGTTTTTTTTTAGTTTCCAGCTTTCCAATTGATTCCCATGCAAATCCCACAGGAAACCCACGTGGGATTTCCAATGTGTGTAAATACCATATGGTTCCCACATGTAACCCATGTGGGATTACCCACATGGGTTTAAGGTGACAAATTTCCATACGGATACCACATGGGAAAATCCGTCCCACATAAATCCCATCAATCCCATACGGAACCCACGCGAACCCATGTGGGACGCGGTTTAATTTTTCACTGGGCTACAGCAACGTAACAAAAAAATGCTTGCTTTGTCTTCATGAAAATCTTTGCATAATATCATACAAAGGAAAGCAAAAATTATTAAATAAAAAAGCAGAAATTATTTCTAAGTGCCGTCACGAAAACAAGGTCTTGCTCGACAACCACGAGCCTAAAGAATAAAAAACCAAACTAGTTCGCAAATAGTTATAGATTTATAATTGTTTTTGAACGCCACGATGTTTATTGAAAATATTTTTTAACGAAAAAAACTATGTATTTTTTACCTGATGATTGCTAAACGCATGAAACTTTTAGTAGTAAAAATCCTGTAGTTATTTATTTAATCTCGTCAAAAAATCAATAATATATTATATATATATATATAAATATATATATATATATATATATATATATATATATATATATATATATATATATATATATATATATATATAAACATATATTTATATATATATAAATTAGTAGCAAACACTTATCTAACTTTTATCTTCTACTTGAAGTTTCACCATTGCACTGGATCATCAGTAAGAGAATCTTCCTAATGATCTAGCAATGGTGAAACTTCAAGTAGAAGATAAAAGTTAGATAAGTGTTTTTTACTAATTTATTATTGCTCTGTTCTTTAAGAACATTGAGCACTCTATTTGTAAAATACACTAAAATAATTTACTTATTTATATATATATATATATATATACATATATATATATACATATATATATATATATATATATATATATATATATATATACATATATATATATATATATATATATATATATATATATATATGTATATAACACTGAATTCTTTTGCTGCATGTTTTAATGTTACAATTTAATAGCTGCATAATAAAGACATTAAAGCGGTATAAAGGAACTCGATAATTTTTAAGTTTTGTAGTATTGTCTCTCAGCGTTCGAAAATTATTACCATATAAAGTTTAAATCCCTCTCAATTTGAGGGGGTTGTAATTTTTATATGGTCATAATTTTTGAACGCTGAAAGATAATACAATGAAACTTAAAAATTATCGATAAATATAAGTCTAGTTGAGAAAAGTACAAAAATTATTTTATCAACTTGTTGCTCTCACGTTTGGGACAAGTGTTGCGAAAATTTTGGAGCTTTTTTGTTCTCCGCCTCCAACCATCGCAATTTTTCGCAAATCCTCCTTATTTGATATAAGTATAAACATATAAATGTTTGGAGTTAGCTCAATGGATGGAAGTTAGCTATCTCAAAGATCAAAAAATGCTGGATCCGCCACTGTGACCAAAGTCATATTTGCTCATTCAGTCAAAGGGCAGAAAATTGCACTCATCTTTATGGAAAAGCATATCCATTTGCCAGTGCTTTTGAAGTTTCATCTGAAATTTTCCCGAATATTATTACACCAGGTTTTGTGACTATTAGAAGACGTGCAATCAATTTAACTTAAATAGTCATTTTGCAGCTAACATACCTTGCGTTTCTCAAAAAAATATTAGAGACTATATTGTCTTCAGTCAAAAATACCAGCACTGCTCAGCAGAAAATAGGGAGGACGCAAGATTTAGCGACGAATTTTTAATTAAACAATTTAGTTGCCGTTCTGCAAGCGTTAGACGCCTGTCTTGCCAACGAAACAACCCCAGTATTTGTGAATAAATGGGGAAAGATCTTTTTCAAAATGTTTAATTTTTCTAAATTGTTTTTTACAAACTCCTACACAACCATTAAATAAATGAAATGTTAATATTCAATTTGCCATACATTCATAAAATCGCATGGAAAAATTAAATTTTATTAGCTTAAGTTTGTTACATATCTTTGAAAAAAATAATTATATTTAAATATATGATTTTATTTACCTATGTTTATACAGTGTTATTTTTTCGGGTAAATATTAAAGAAACAATAAAAATGTCTAAAACAACTTAATTTGATAATGGTTGGACCAATCTTGAATGTCTTCTATCATGTGGTTGGTTTTAGAGAGCTGATGATAAAACAAAGGGTATGTGTAGTGTATGCGGAAAGTCATTTTCCACAAGTAAAATGGGTATAGTGGCAGTCAAAAGTCATGAAAAAAGTGCAAAGCATATAAAAATTTTTAAAAAACCAACCAACAGTACTTGACTATTTTACTAATAAAAATCCAATATTACTAGCTACTGTTTCATCAACATCAACTTTAGTAGCTATTGAATCTTTTCTATTAGCCTTCTGTATGGCCGAATCTTCTTAGCTAATGCCAATAGTTTAAAAAAATTATTCCAGGACAAGAGTACCACTTTTCTTTTATTTTATGGCTCTAAATGATGCAACACGTTCTGAAATACTTTAGGCACTATATGTTACACAGCAGCATTTTTCTTACAAATCATGTTCGGAAATAGCAAAACTGTTTCAGTTTATTTTTCCTGATAGTTTTATAGCTAAAAAAGTTGACTATTGTGAAAACTGATGTAGTTTATAACATTGCACATGGTCTTGTCCCACATTTCCATCACCTATTTCTATAGGGGGAGTTTAGTTCGACACTTTGTTTATAGACTCATCAAAACATGCATAGTTGTATGTTTTGATGAGTCTTTAAACAAAGTTGTTCAAAAAGATAAATGGATACTTGCATTTGTTTTTTGGATGTTATTTGCAATCATGTGAGTACAAGATACTTTTCATCAGTGTTTCTTGCATCAGCAAATAATTTGAACAAAGGTTTTCCAAGTGCTTTAAATTAAATCTCCGCGCCAAAATTTTACAAATTTTTACAAATGGAGCAAATGTAAATTGGAAGTTGTTTGATATTCATAATAATAATTTTTAGTAAAAAGTTTGAAACGTTTATTCAGGAAATGATATCATGTAGCCTACATGTTGTAATGGTGCATTTCAAGCATGTCGTAAAAAAGTGAAATGGAATGTCATTGCAGTACTCAGAAGTTTGTATTAACTTTTTTATGATACTACAATCTACGTTGTTTGACAATCTACTCTACGAGCAAGGCTCGTAGGGTAGATTGTCAAACAATTTGTGGAAGTAATAAGTTTTTTCTTAAATTTTGTTTAACAAGATGGTTTGAAAATGTATCTGTATGACAAAGAGTTTTAGATATCTATAATAATGTTAAGTTGTACGATACGCAGTCTAAACTACCAATTAATTATACTATGAAAACTATTACTGATGCTGTCAATAATCTTTTGATGCCCTCAAAAATTGATTTTTTTCAATATTTAGCTTCAATTGCAGAGCCGTTTTCAAGGCTTTTTCATTCTGAATTAATAGATATATTTGAGAGAGTCAAATCTATTATAAAGTCAATGACAATAAACTTAAGCTCGCACAATTGTCGCCAAAAAAAATTAAAATTTGGTATCGCAACTTCTTCTCTACTTGGTAAAACAAAAGGAGGTGATTTTCTAAAGTTGCTGTTTCAAAGTGATTATATTCAGTTATATAATTGAGTTGTTGATAAACTGAGCAAAGAATTTCTATAAAATACAAACTTTCATGAGCTACTCAGCTTTAAATCCCATTATTATATGTTCTAATTTCAAATCAGATTGAATTACTCACAACCCTTGGTGAATCTAAATTGATTAATGCTACATTAGCTTATAAGGTCAATAATCAGTATCAAGATTTATGCGATCTTATGTAAGGCAACCATAGATTAGAATTTAAAAATTACAATGTTTATAAAGATAGGCTGGAGGGTTTTTTTAACCCCTTTTATAAGCGAGAACTTTAAAGAACTATTCAAAGTATCCAAAACTCCCTTAAATTGTTACACGGTTATGCTTATTTTAAAAGTGGGTTTTCTATCAATTCAGATGTTCTGGTTAAAAATTTGCACGAGGGCTCTGTGGTTGTCCAAAGACAAGTATATGATGGAATTCACCACGTTGGTGTACTAGACTACTGATCTTCCAGATCCTAAAAGAATCCTACAGGATGAGTTGCACAAGTTCCTGCAGGATCTAAAAGAATCTTTTTGAAAGATCTTGTAGGATTTTAAGAAACTCTTACAGGAAATTTGTAAGATCTACAAGAAATTTTTGAAAGATCTTGCAGGACTAACATAGGGTTCTTATAGGATGCTGTAAGCAAATTTTTGATTTGTATTCAGGGCCGTGAAGAGCTGTCACGCCGTCTGAGACAGCAACCCTGATTGGCGCCCTTATTTATAAAAATTTCCAAATATTATAGACAAAAGATTTTTTTTTAGGATTCTTCTTTTCACTTGGCGCCCCTTGGGTATCTGCTGCCCGGGACAAACTGTTCCTTTTTTCCTCCCCCTCCCCCTCCTTATCAGAAACCCTGTTAGTATAGGAAGCATAATGTTTAGTATTATTATAAATAATATCGTAAATCTAATAACCAAGCTAATAACATATGGAAATATCTATTCGTTTTTTAAAATTTTATTTGTCTTTTTATTGGAAGGAAAAAATTTCTATTCGTCTAATAATAAGATTAAAGTTAAAGTTTGAATTAACATATTCTTAGTAAAATAAAATATCATTCTGTATAAAAGAAATTTTTCACATTTTAAAAACCAAATAAATAGTACAGCAAATATTATTTATTTTAATCTGTTGAAATACAAAACTGCATGGCTGATGGCTTGTGTTTTTTCTTCAAACCTAGCCCACTCTGATTCGGACTTCGTCTGATACACGCCCACAAGTAATTAGTGAAAACTTTTGATAGTTGCTCCTTGAAACTTCGAATTGCAATATCAATAACTGTGGTACTATAATAATAAGTAAAGATATATATCAGAATGTCAATTGTCTCCCTACTTTATAGATCGATAATTCAGCTCCACTATGCTAGTTTAATGCCTATATAAGCTATATAGGCACTAAATTATCATCGTGGAACTGAATCAACTAATGATGAGAAATTGTTCTATCATTAGTTGAGCATTTATTCAGACAAATATACACCCTTCCCTCCCCCAATAGATATGACATATACACCCTCTTTCCCCCAGCCTGCGCCAACAATCAATTAAAAAAATGTTAAGCCTTAAAGCTGCTGCCCTATAACACTACCTACATAAGCATCCCTAGTTAAAAAACTTACCTATCAGCCTTTCCATGGGGCTCAAAAATATAACTCGTCATACAGTTTGGTCTAAATTTGCATTTGACATAATCAATTGCAAATGAATTTGCATTCGACCTGTTTAGAGTATCTAAGCGTCTCCTTTGCCTATCTACATCAACAAATGTAGCTTATAAATACTTAAATAAATTATTAAACCGCTATAGTGAAATTGCAAAATAGACAACAAATATAATTTCAGAAAAACATGATTGGCACAACTGGTGACTAACTTACGTCACTCTCAATCGCATGATTGGTTGAGCCTTCATTTCTATTTGCTCACCTATACAATACAATTTACAATAAAAAAAAGAAAAGCGTACCACCATTATTATCACAATTATGCAATAAAATTATAAAAATTACATACTATTAGATTCCTGCAACACCTTTGTGTAGTTATTAATGGCTTTAATTGAAAAAAATGCAGAAAAGTATATGTAAATGCTCTAAATAATGTATGTAAATAGTTCTAAATACAGGACATCAAAATATAATTATGTGCCTAGGTCTGATACATATTTAGTGAGATAGTATTTAATCTTCCCACGTACATCAAACTATTTTAGGTAAAACCGAACATGTTATTCCACACAATAACAATAAGTTAAAACTCGACATATATAATTGAACCTTTGCATTTTCCAAACGTATAAATCATTTTAATCTCTGAGCTCTTATCCATAAAATAAAAACAAGAAATATTAAATAAAAAAATGAACATTCAACTTACCATAACTTTATTGTGCAATGAATGGTGCATTAAAGTGCAAATGAAAAAGTTGCGCTAATCGAACCATCAATAACGTAAATCGTTTGAGTTGGCTGCTTATATAAACAATTAATGTCCCCCTTGGAAATATGTATAAATAGCGTGCTTATCAATTTAGGTAAACATACTGGACGTTACGCCGTGGCAGGAAGTTTGCGTTTATATATATCAAACGATTAGCTGGAAATATTCCATGGAATAAGTATGTTTCTGAAGATTGCAAAGAAAAAATTAAAGAGTTGCTTCACCGTTTGGAAAAGAGGACTCAGAAATTTGTGGGAAATGGCTGGTATCAGTGAATGGAAAGCTGAGATTTATTGTGATGCATCATCCATAGGACTAGGTATAGTTTTTCTAATTGGAAGAATAGTTATTGAAGATGCAGCACGGCTGCGACCGACGAGTGATACGCGCCATAATAATATAAGTGAACTAGACTCGATACTTCGAGGGCTAAATTTAGCCAGAAAATGGGATATAAAAGAGCTCACAGTATACAGCGATAGCAAAAGCACCGTGGGATTGTTAAACGCAGTTTTAAAAGAAGAATATTGCGCAAAGACTTGACGAATTTCTCAATTGTTAGTACAATGGAAGCTGAATGCGATAAAGGAAATAGCAAAACATATTAGGATTTTTGTGCAATGGATTCTATCTGAACTAAATTTGGCCGATCGACTTTCACGAATCCCTCAAAAATGATGAAGAACGGTGTGTGATTTACCAAATATAGGTCTTGATTTACCAAAAGATAAAGTGAAACACGGAAAAGGAAAATATAATGAAGATGCTGTTTAAGTTAGAAATGATTTTCAAAAATGCAACGAACAAAAGAAAACGCGCTCCGAACAAAAAATAAAAGCCCCACAACGATAACTTTTATGAGTTAATTCACCAAGTTGGCATATTCTATTGAAGTTGGTGAACTAAAATTATTACGTATACGTGGTAAAGTCAGGAGCGGTTAAATCCAGATATGCGGATGACAAAAGTAATACTTCAAAACAATGTTTTGATTAAACACCGCGTATATCTATTTAAATGAATAATTTACGGCTGTTTAGTCGAATCGTGTTAAAACGCTCTTCCAATTTTAAAAATTTTTGAATTCTTAAAGTTCTTTAAATTATTATTTTTCTCTGTTAATTCATTTTATAAACGATGCTCAATTTAATACTTTTTTTTGGTTGTGCTAGTTTTATCAAAAAACCAATTTGTATTTAACAGATGTTTATATGATATTTAATATTATATATATATATACATATATATATATATATATATATATATATATATATATATATATATATATATATATATATATATATATATATATATATATATACACTACCGTGCAAAAGTCTCCGCTTATTTGTAATATTTCAATAAAGTAACAAAAGTTTGCAAGAAAATTGCGTTTATTTTTAATTGTTTATTCAACAATGAATTAGACAGTAAATACAATACATTTTAGAATGATTTTAAATATATAAAATCAATAAAATGTTAATATACAAAGTTGTAAATGTTAAATTTTATTTTCATCAATATGAGACCCCTTGGAGCGTATAACAGCAGCACATAATCTTGGCATTCGGGCTAATAATTTATTCATGGTTTCCGCTGTTATCTCATTCCAAGCTTTTTGCAAACGTTCCCATAGCATTTGCTGATTAATAAAAGATGTTTCACCTGCTTCTCTGATCTTCCGATCCAGTTCATCCCACAACTTTTCGATGGGTGATAGATCTGGTGATTGTGGAGGCCAAGTCATAATTTTGCAAACTTTTCCCCTTTCTTTTAGTTTCAAATAATTTTTGCATAATCCAGATGCATGTTTTGGATCGTTGTCCTGCTGCATGATGAATCCTTTCCCAATTATACGAATACCAGATGGAATCGCGTGCTTAACCAAAATATTATGGTACATGTGTTTATCCATGGTAGATATGATTTTAACTAAATCTCTAGTTAACCCATTGCCAAAACATCCCCAAAGCATAATATTACCACCTCCATGTTTTACAGCACTTTGTATACATTGAGGAAGCACTCTTTCATTAGGTAAACGCCTAACATGCACGCGACGTCGGGTACCAAAAAGTTCGAACCTACTCTCGTCTGTCCATAGAACTTTCTTCCAATCTTCTAATCCCCAATTTTTATGCATTTTTGCCCATTCCAATCTTTTCTTCTTATTTACTGCTCTCAACAAAGGTTTACGTGCAGCAACGCGTCCAATTAAGTTGACTGATCTTAGTCTTCTTTTTACAGTATCAGTTGATACTGGCTTTACCCTTGTTTTATTGAGTTCTGGTGTTAAAATTGTGGCTAGAATTTTTCTATTTCTTTTGCTGGACACAACAATAAACGTATTTTCTTGCCGTGATGTAACTCTTGGTCTTCCAGAACGTGATCTGTCACTGTTGGAACCAATATCATGCAATCGTTGTAGAGCATATCTCACACCTGATTCGGATATTTTTAACCTGGAAGCAATTTTTCTATATGAATAACCTTCTTCACGTAAAATACATATTTTGCCACGAAGTTCTTCACAATATTCTTTCTTTACTTTCACCATTTCTCAAAGAAATGGTGAAAGTAAAGAAAGAATATTGTGTAAACACGTAAAATACATATAAAGTTTCTGAAGAACTTTATATGTATTTTACGTGAAAAAGGTTATTCATATAGAAAAATTTCAGCCATGTTTTTAGCAGCAGAACTCAACAAAACAAAGGTAAACAAAATTATTTGAAACAAAAAGAAAAGGAAAAAGTATGCAAAATTATGATTTGGCCTCATCAACTTTTTATATTAACATTTTATTCTTTTTATATATTTAAAATCATCCTAAAATGTATTGCATTTACTGTTCCTTGCAAATATTACACATGAGCGGAGACTTTTGCACGGTAGTGTATATATATATATATATATATATATATATATATATATATATATATATATATATATATATATATATATATATATATATATATATATATATATATGTATATATATATATACATATATATATATATATATATATATATATATATATATATATATATATATATATATATATATACATATATATATATATATATATATATATATATATATATATATATATATATATATATATATACAATTACGGAGAACATGGAATTCTTCTGCACCTTTTCAAAATGTAATTAAGGACCTAAAAGTTGTAATTGAGAAAAGTAAGACGTACAAGAAATACAACATGATTTAAAGAAAGATTTATTAAATGAGCTGAGCAAAGTGACAATTGGATGGCTCTGGCGCAAACTTTAGTTGTCAAATATAAGATTGCATACAATTGGGTTCGCAGAGGAACTTATAATTTCATTGGAAGACGTGATTTTAAACAAAAAAAATTAACCGATGATCAAATTGAAGAAACACTAACATGGATTGAAAGTGACTGTTAGTTGACATTGGAGACCATTAAAACAATGGTATTAAGACAATTTAATATTAGCTTCTTCGCAACCACAATTGCCAATCAACTCGAAGGCAAACTATTTTTATTTAAAATTTAAATTTAAAGTGCACAAGGAGCCTACAACAATGAATAGTAATAAGAGTAAACAAAAAAGATCTGAATATATTAGTAGCATTAACAAACACATCACAAATGGTCTTCAGATAGTTTAGATGAAACAAATTTTAACCTTTATTATAGAAAATTACAAGGACGTGCCAAACAGGTAATAAGAGCAATAATAAAAATACCTTCTTCAAAAGGTGCAAATATGCATTTGATTGCAGCTATATCAACAACTAATGTCGTCATGATGGAAACTTGCAGAGGATCATTTAAAGCAGATTCTTGTAACGAGTTGATGTTGGCTTTGTTTAACCAGTGGGTTACATCCGGGAATCGTTTATAGGATTTGGTCGTCGTAACAGACACTGCTCCATGTCACGCTTTTTTATAAAGGGTGTTTGAAAATTCACCGGCTCAGTTAAATTTTTTGTGTTTTATTTATTTTTTATCTGAAATCTTAATTAAATTTTTCGCAAACAAAACTAAAAAAAAGTTTTATTTGACACTGAAAAGGATTTTTCCAGTTACAGCCTAAATCTCAAATACCTTTTTCAGGACTTTATATATCCTTTTGATATTATAGTTTAATACCAGTTTTAAATAACAAATTATATTAGGACAACAAAATTCAAAGAACTTTGTATTCTTTCTACTTTCCTTAATTACAACTATTATGTTCTCAATTATATTTTTTGATTTCTTATTTACAACTTTCATTTTCTAAATTACATTTGACGTTTCTTAATTAAAACTTTTATCTTCTTAATTACATCTTACTTTTCTTAATTACAACATTTATCATCTCAATTACATCTAACGTTTCTTAATTACAACTTTCATTTTCTCAATTACATCAAGCTTTTCTTAATTACAACTTTCATTTTCACAATTTCGTCTAGCTTTTCTTAATTACAACTTTCCAGGTCTCAATTACATCTTGAAAAAATCTGTATTTGTCAATAAACGTCAAAGGGTGAACAAAGTGTGAACAAAGGGTGAAACGGATAACTTTGAATTTTGCCTTGCACAACAAATTCAATTTTTTCTGATTGCAAAACACTATTTATATTTGCACTTACTTTTATATATTGAAAGGTGCTTAAAAAGCTTTAAAGATTTAAATCTTTATAAAAAGGTAAGAAATAAATTATGAACAATAACTGTTACAATGTTTTTTAAAGCATCAATATCCAAGCTACTTCAGTTGTTAACACGGTGCATCAAGTTATGGAGCAAGTTCTCTGTCTTAGACTTTGCTTTTATAAATTTTGAAACTTTGTGTAATTTCTTTATGTTGGATTTTATTGAAATTATTTTGTCATAAGAGTATCCATTCTGTAGTTCAACTGAATTTTTAAGTTGATCATCAATTTTATTGCTCACAGCTAAAAATTCCTTTCGCAGATGTACATGTTTACACAAGTTTTTTTTATGAGAAAGTCAGAACAATTGCAATGGAAAGTATGTGTACATACAAATCACATTAATCACTGCAACAGACTAAAACACCTAAAATGTTGCACTTGTCTGACAGTCTTGTTTCAAAATATTTATTTTGCCCATCGTCAGAGTTGATTAGGAAAACATTTTCATCAGAAGTCTTATTAATGGCTGTATAAGACATTTTTTACTACTCAAAAGTCTGTCATAAATGTTTTGCATTCGTTGTGTCAAAGAACCTTTACTTAATTTTATCAAGCAAGAAAATAATTTATCTCTTGAAAATTTAAGAAGTTTCGCAAGAACTGTGTCAACACGTTTATTACACTTACCTTTTAAATAGTTGTATTCAAAACTTCTATGGAATGCCCCAACAAACATGTTTGTATTTATACCTTCACCAACGCGGTAGCAATAGGCCTAACTTTTTGTCACACAAATCCAGTATTTAAAAAAAAACGCTTTAAATTCACTAGTAGCATAGAATTCCAACCTATCAATAAGTGACTATAATTTATCTTGGAAAAGAAATTCATTTGTTTCCTCAAAAACTGCTCTAAGCATTTCGTAAACAGCTGCAATTCTTCTTTCCATGTTTTGTCTACATGCCATGTACAGTATAACCATTTTGGTTGAAAATTAAAGACTTAACAAAAAGCATTGCAGAACTGTGGAGCTAAATCTGTCATAAACCAGGTTGTACAGTCCCAACCTCATTTTTTATCTTTTTGAAAAAGACTTTAACGAATGATTCATTTTCATGGTTAGCTAAACACCAAGCAATTGGAAGACCTTTACCAAACTTGTCCATAATCAGTACTGAAATTAAAAGAAAATTATAACCAGTTGTTCCATGTGTTGAGTTGCAGCATAAACCGCTCTTCCCAAATTTTTCCAGCATTTCCTTCCGTGCCTTTACCTGGATTACTATGATAAAATCTTCATCTTTAAACTCATGCTGAGGTGAAGTTTGTCCTAAAATATAATTTTTTATGAAAACGATTTTATAAAGATATTAAAAAAAAAAAATCTGTTAGCTAAATTTTTTCCATAACGTTATGGAATACGGAAATTTCAAACTAATAAAACGTAATGTTTTTAATAAAATAAAAGTAATTTTTTTAGCTTTACTGCCAAGAGCATTAAAAGTAAGTTATTTAACTTGAAGTTTACGAAGAAGAATAAGGGTCTTATCTAGTTGCTCCTATTCTTGGGTATATGATAAAACACTCATTTCGTTATTTTCGTTTTTGGATTGCATGCGTACCTATTGCAATCCAAAAGCGTGTCCTATGTTTAAAAGATCTCTGTTTTCAAGTAAAAGAATTCTTGAAACTTAGACTCAATATCATCCCTATCATAAAAAAACTTTTTAAGCACATTTATGACAATAATAAAAAAACAAATTACAATGTACTAGTTGTTTGGAACCATATTACAGACTGTGGAATCAATAAGTTTCTAAGTGACAGGGTGTGTGCCACTATTTTAAGATCAGAAAAAGACTTTAGATTTAATAGAGTTTTGTTTAGAAAAATACTCTTCAATTGCAAAAATATCAATATATAAACACAATACGCATTTAAAGTTAGAAAGAAGTTTATAAGTCTGCCAATTAAAATTTTATTTTATATGTATGATACAATTCAAGTAAGTTTGCTGAAGGGTTTTTTACTTGATTTCTTTCTAAGTTTTTTTAGCACAATTTTTCTGATTATTTTAAAAAATTTTGCAGACATTGAAAATATGGCAAACAATAATCCCAAGACATACTTGTAGTATGTACAACACTTAACTTATTATCAAGAATTTAAAAGTTCTTATAAAAGTAGAATAAAATAAAGTCATTATTAGAGAATATTATATAGATAATAGTCCAAAGTCTAAAATAAAAGACACTAATTGCAAAGACAATAAACTATTACACAAATTACCAAAAATATAATAACTAATAGTACAAACATTGCGTTGTGACCAGAATATAAAGTTATTCTTACCTTAATCACAATAAGTTAAATTTTACCAGAAACTGTTAGCTAATGACAAAGTTAATTTCAAATCATTCAAGTTTACTAAACTAAATCCATAATTTAACAGTGGACAAAATAAAATGTTAGTTGGTAGAACACAAAGGTGTAACTAAAGAAATAAAATAACAATAAAAATAGTAACAACTTAGAATTTTGAAATTTTTAAATTATACTTTGAACTTACTAAACTTACTTAGTAAAATATTAGATAAAGACATAGGAAAAAGATAAAATACAAAACAAAAAAAACACTAACCTGCTTTATTTTACTTCACAAAACTGTGAATAATTATACACAATAAATGCATAGAACAACTGCAATCCAAAGTATAGGACAAACAACAGTTCCGTGAGTCAAACAACACAAAAAATTTACATAAACAACAAACAAAAAATCTCCCACTTAAAATAAATAACTATAATTTAATGTAAATTGGTGAGAAAAAATAACAAAAGATTGCATATTTTCTTACTAAATAAAAATGATTAAACTAACAACGAAAAGCTATTTATTTAAGTTTTGTTTAGAGGTATTTTCTTGCATATATATTTCCGTAAAAAGCTCTAAGCCAAAGCACACATAAATTAGTGGTCTTGTAATATACAACATGATTCAGTTCTTTTGTGAGCTTGAAAACATAAAACAAATTACCTTAAATCATCTAGAAATTTTTCTGCGTGTAACTCATTGTTGTAGTTTAGAAGCAATTTCTTGTCGTTGACGTTTAGTTATCTATGTGTGATGATAGTCTTGGCTATGCCCGTAAATAGTATAGCAGACTTAAACTTTTACTTTTTCATCACTATTTGTAACTTCTTTAATGGTTGATGTGCAGTTTTTCTTAATCTTGCATGTTTCTAAATTATTACAAATTTAAAGCATTACTTATACATAATGATATACGCGAGTGACATTGAATAATATGCATAGACCTTTCACAATAAAAATTTAAAACAACGTTTTATTAACCATAACTTTAAATCTGATTGTTATAAACACATGAATTAATATATAAATATAAAACTAATAAAACTTCATTTTCTGAATGCTGCCATTCCTAGCTATAGTATACTTAATAGCCGTACATTAACAAAGACACAAGACTTTGTCACAAAACAAACTAAAAAACTGTTACCTGAAGACTTAGTTCTGCGCTATCCGGTACTTCTTGATATATATATACCACACCGATTACATTGCCAAAACTTTGTTTTGGAACCATCTTTTCCAAAAATATCAACTTGATTCTTATTATAAGAACTCTCCTTCTTTTCTTTTAACTGACATTTCCGGCTATCAAAACCTTATAAATAAAAAAACAAACAAAGTAATGCTATACATTTAACAAATATTAGACATTTCTTACTTTATGTTTTTAGCAACAATTTGCAAACTTATTTGCTTTATTATCAAAATTCATTAACTCGATTCTGAATTCAATATTACGACTTTGAATGGTATGTTTTCGCAAAACATTGATATTATGGAAACAATGTCCACGTTGAGTGCATAAACAATTTCATATCTACAAACTCTCATATCTATAGGTACGTGTGCAAAATTTTTAAAGTATTCAAATATTTAATTGTTACACATCATTGTAAAGAGCTTTAAATCAGTATTACAATGGTGAAAATTTCATAAAAAACGAATGATTCTACTAAAAGTTATGCCCATTTACGTGTCAAAAATTCATTATAAGGAACGCTTAAAAAAACTGCAACCAACTTAAAAAATTAGCGTCCGGCTTACGTTAGTTTTACAATAGAACGTCATTGTTTAGTTTTCTGCGCATTACTTTGCCTCGGTTATATTTTTATTCAACTTATAACAGAAAAAAAAAATGATATTTAAATAACAAAATTGTTTTTACTGATGAATTAAAAAAATAATAATTAATAATAAGACAAATCAATTTCTATATAATTAAAAATTTTATTTATTTTATAACTTTTTTTTAAAGATAATGCTTATTATACAACAATTTACATATATAGGCTTATATACTAAAACGCGTAGTCCGTTTGTTGCGTTAATATATCTGTACATAGCCTTTTAGATGGTAAACAGTGAACTGAAAGAAAATAATAATCTCTTTAATTATATCTATTTTTTGCAAGCGAAAAGTATGACTTAAGAAAAAAGTCAGGCGAGGATGTGATTTATGCAATAGCAATAGCTTTGGGGAAAAAACAAGGCCTGTTTTCCCCACCGTACCAATGCTATTACTCAAGCCACATAAACGTTCGACTTAAGCCATGATAGATACTAAAAAATGCGATAATAAAAATTGTTTAATTACTTTGTCAATTAGCGATAACATTTTATGTTAGTTATTATTTAAAGAGATGAAGACATGTATTTAAAAAAAGCGCATTAAAATATCTTTTGTATATCTTCTTGATTAACATCGAATAATACGCTCATCCCAATAAGTAAAAGATTTATTTGTTTTAACATATACTTCGTAATATAAAATTTAAACTAATTTTTTGTAATAAAAAATTTAAACTAATTAATTGTTTTCCATAGGCTTATTAATGTTTTTAACAGAGTTGTGGCTGTGAAAATAGCCTAGTTTTGAAGCAAATCTAGCATTGACATCCAAAGATAAAAAAAGTCAATCCTTCGACAATATCTAAAAAAAAAAATTAGATTTTTAAATAAATATATAGTTCACCATAGCACAACCATTATTAACAGAGAAGGAATATGTCCTGAAAAATAAATTAATATCTCATATGTTATAAATATGTGGTTACTGCATAATTCAATCTTATAAGTATAAATTAACCTCTTTCCTGACTTATTAAAGATCCTTAGAAGCGATAGTCTATTTTTCAGTTTTCCAGCTCTGAGTTAAAACCTAGCAATGATAGATAAAATAAATCAGATATTTAAAATAATGACTAAAAAAACCTATTTAAAATTAGGGGAAAAAAAGGTTTTTATATTAAGTTAAAAATAAATTAAATTAACTTAACTTCTGATGCATAACAAATTATGCCATCAAAACAGAAATATTAATGAAACCAAATGAATTCTTTGATTTTTTGCCTGAAAAAAAAAAGATATGATGTATAAAAATAATAATCAATGAAACTTATTTCTATACTGATTGATTTAAACTACTTAACACTAACATCTTGGTGTCCATCCATGCAAAAAGTCATCTTTCTAAGTTGAAACAGTATATCAAAAGCCAGGTTATTGGCTCAAAGCCAATAGTTAATGAGCTTTGGTTTCCCATAGCATGTTGTAACCAAGTCAACCCTGGTTGTTAGATGTCGGTAACTATCCGACTACCTAAAATAAGATCTGCTACATAAAATAATCAATGAAATAATTATAAATCTTTTCATAATCTTATCAACAACAGCAAAAAAAAAGGGTGAGGGGGCTTAAATACACATTAGGTATTGAAAAAATATTGCTAACTAATACACTTACCTATCTGTAAATGAAAACTATTAATGCAAGTATATAAACCATATTATGATTTACAATAACGCATAACTTAATAATAAATTATATTCAATTTGCACATCATTTTTTTATGATATTACCATATAACCACTGATGATGTCTGCAGATAGTTTGTATTTCATACTCGAAAGCATCATCATCCTCATTTTCATTTGTTTTCTAATAAGAAACGCTGTATATACCACTATTCTTCTTTTTAATGCTAAGAAGTCTGCCAAAATATAAATTTGGCTGATAGTGGCTTTATCAAATCACAAGTGGCCAATACATCTTCCAATAGCAGCTCCAATAAGAATTTCTTCAATATTAGGAGCCTCATTATTTTCTAAGTCAGGAAATATTACTTTTATCTGATTAGGCATACAATTTTTTTTATTTTTTTCTATTTTTCTTTGTTCTTTGTTCTTTTTATTTTGAATTTTGTCAGCCATACGCTTTATAAGTTCTGACATCATTTCTTTATGACATTCTGCATTGCAAATTAAGTTTTTCTGGCATTAGAAATAGCTCATAATATTAATTTGTTTTGAATATCAGTAGCATTTTTGGAGAGTAGAGTAGTTGTTATATTTTTAAAAGTTTTGAAAAAAAACAAAGCGTGGCATTTGGAGCTTTTTGCTTTGCAGTACTAAACATATTCATAAGTTCTTCTGAGTCAATGTTGTGAAGCCTTGCTGATTTAGTCTGGTTCATAATTTGATCATTAGAACTCATGTTGAACTGACGCTTGTACTGCCAGTCAATGACACTAACAACAGCTTTCAGACATTCAGCTATCTTTTTATCATCAGTTACTGGGCAAAAGCTGATTATTGAATCAAAAACAGGATTTTTAATAATATTTCTTAAAAAATCAGTTTTTTGTTTAATTAGGTTTAGAGAATCCTTGCTGCTTTCAATAAGAGTGTTCCAAACATTTTTTTATCTGAATGCCAGATATGCAGTCCCTGACCTGGTGTGATATAAAATTTTGTCATCCAAGGACCAGTCAGTAGCTTTCGAATTAAAGCTAAGGCACATAACTCACGGAAACCTGAAACAAAAAATTTATAAACAAACCATAGTATTAGTCTCTAATAATCTATAATCCCCTAACTATTGCTGCAAGTATCATTACTATTGGTTTTAAAGGTTTATCCCATACCCTTTAATATTGCACCCCTTCCTATCAATTTAATATCTAAATGTGTCCAAGAATGGAAACAACCATATAAAAGATTCATCTGTTTCAGATGTAAAATCTTGGTACAAACTATATCTCAGACCTCCGCATAACGCTAAGCCAGAAAATAGAAATGTTTTCAATATTTCATAGCGATGAATCAAAATACCACATGTGTGAAAAAGAATGTGTAGTCTGTTCCCTCTCTAGCTTGGTAGCAGTCCTCTGGGCAGCTTGTGTTGGTTCAAAAAGGATATAAAACCCTTTGGGTCACCTTTAAATAACCTAAAGTAATTATTTTAAAGAGCATAAGGAGCATGTGAAATAAGAAACATTTATATGCTAATAAAAAAAATATTTTAGATTTATATATCTTAGTTCACAAAATTACGTTGTATTAAAGTAAAAAAGTGGGATTAAGATTATACATGTACCTTTTGCATCCTTGTAGCGAAGTTTGTTTAGCTGTAAAATAATATTTGCTACAATGCATTCTCTTCCAAAAAGTTTTCCTTTAGAGGTCTCTAATGCTTTGAGTTAAGAGCACGAACTGATCATTGTGTTCAAGGGATGAAGGTGTCAGTTTAGTTCATTTAATGATTTCTGCCAAAAAAGGTTTAACTTAGTAACTGTCGCATGGTTTGTTGCTACTGTCACTCATTGTGTTAATTATGTTTCCAATAATAGTATTTTGTAATGTGACTCTAATAGTCGTAAGCTGTACCATCAGGAAGTTGATTAATAACTACAACAATGCATATTGATTGCAACCATGCATACTGTTAAGTGCAAAACATTTACATGAACACCCTCCTGTGTTGCTCATCAAAACCAAGAATCATTTTTTTTTCTGAGAAAGCTATTTCAGTTGTCAGTAAGTCTGATATTACAACTAGCTCATGCATCATTTGTTCCACAGTTGTGCGATGCGGAATGTGACTAAATCAATAGCCTGTGTGTTCTCCAATTTTACTGAGTAGAGTTGAAACACTATGTGTAGGAACTTGACAAACAAACATGTCATATATAAGTGCTCTAATATCTGCTAGTAGCATTTTTCATTTTTGGTGTTTTGTGTTATCTGTTGCATTTGCTCAACTTTTTCCTGTAAAATCAGTATTTCATTTTGAAGTAGAGGAATTTCAGAATTTTTGTCAGCAAGTTGTTGGCTTAACATAGTCTTTTGATAAGATAACTTGCTTAAGGTAAATTTCAACTGTTGTTTTAAAATAAAAATGTGATTTTGAAGTTTCTTTAACTGTAAATTCAAATACTTTT
>NC_088926.1:21627500-21650000 GCF_038396675.1 Hydra vulgaris
ACAAATTGATTACCACCCATCCCAATAAGAGTAATAGCAAATTAATACTATGCTCAAAAAAACATAAAAAATACACTAACAAATATACATTTTCAAAAAGTAATAAAAACAATATATGTCAAGCAAATCGAAAAACATTAAACGATGAAAATAATAACTAATTAAAATGCCTTTACACAAATGCTGCCTCATTAAATTCAGTTAAAGTAATTGAATTATCATTATTAGCTTTAACATACAAACCTCATAATATATTTATCACTAAAACTTTGTTCAAAGAAGATTCTTTAGTTAATATTGAAATATATTATTTACACAAATATTAAAACGACAATATTTTAAACACAAATAAAGGCAGTGGTATAGCAATATATGTTCATGACAATATATCATTATTTGAAATAAAAACTTTTCAATGTATGTTACGAAATCTGAACAAATTTGGTGCCTTATCAAGTATGGAAATGAAACTATTAAGCTTGTCTGTATTTATCGTCCACCGTTCAAAATCAAAAATGATTTATAATGACAAAAAATCAAATAACACTAACATTGAAAGGTCAAACCAAGCTGACGATGAAATAATTCAAAGTTTACAAACAGCAAAAATAGAGTTAAACAGAAAAATATATACTGGTATACTCATATGTGGTGATTTCAATTTTCCATACATCAAATGGTTGTTTCTTAATTTGTTTTTATGGTTTTACCACAAAAATAAATCCAATTATTTTTTTAATTATTAAAATAAATTCAATTAAAATAATTATAGTATACTATTAAAATGTAATAATAACTACAATAATATGTATTGGTTAATATAAAATTATATGAAAAATTAAATATTACAGGACTGTAGCAGAACAATTAAAACGAGGAGAATTAGTTGAAGCAGAATCATTTGCTATGGTTACTATATTCTTTAGTGATATTGTTGGTTTTACAAAACTTGCATCAGAAAGCACTCCTTTACAGGTTTCTTTTTTTTTTATTTCATTTTATTTATGTTATCTGTTTCTTATATTGTAGGAGGTATCTTAGTTACTGTTTTCTTTCATTATTTTATCATTTATTTTTTTTACATTTTATTATTTTTTTTTTGTTGCTTTTTAATTTTTGTTTAAACAAAAAAATTAATTTTATTCAATTTTTGCAGGTTGTTGACTTGTTGAATGATTTATACACTTGTTTTGATACCATCTGTGATCAGTATGATGTTTACAAGGTATTATGTGTGTGTCTTTATATATATATACATATATGTATATATATATAACATATATATATATATATATATATATATATATATATATATATATATATATATATATATATATATATATATATATATATATATATATATATATATATATATATATGTATATATATATATATGAAACTTTTAGTAGTAAAAATCATGTAGTTATTTTTTTAATCTCGTCAAAAAATCAATTATATATGTATATATATATATATATATATATATTTATACTCATAAATCCGTTAATTGTTTATGAAATCTTGAGAAAAGTTTAGTATAGTACTTTTTTGGGCCAAAGAATTGGATTCTGAGGTTAAATTTTCTGTGTGTTCACTCTGACCCAAAGATAGAATGGGGCAACAGTGGGGCAGGGGAGGGATGCTAAGAGTCATGCTCTTACTTTTTTTTAAATTTTTCAAATAAACTATAAAATATTAATTAAAAAATAAAATTATTTAAAAAAAATTTGTCTTCCACTGCCCCTTGCCACATATAACAAAGAGCTCCGTGATGCTTGTGACCAGCAAGCTAATAGCTGGCTAGGTTGCTTAAGGGTCAACTTGATTCTTGTTTGTGGTATAATTAATATATGGGTAATTTCTGGCTAATATAATTTTTGAAAAAAGAGATCATATCCGATTCAAAATGAAATATATTTAAGTTCATAACAATTTAATATTAATAACAAATATACACACATTTAAGTCTTATTGATTTTATTTAGTCACAGAAAACATTCTTGAGTTATCATTTTTTCCTTACTAAATACGTTGTTCATGTCTACTTTACACTCTCTTGTGGCATGTCCTAATTTTCTTCATGTTCCACATTGCAAAAGTCTTTTTTTACTGGCAATCATTGGATATGTTCTTATCATCAGTCTACAGTAAATGTCATGTGTATTTATTTGCAAAGACATCTGTCTCGCTTTACAACTTGTTCCTGATTTATAAGCCCTGATGAATTTATTCCAACTTTCGCCTGACTGCTCAGAGTACTTTGCAATAGGTGATCCACCTGTAATCATAAACAGTTCCCAGGCATGTGCGCACATTTGATGCAAGCTGGGGCTATCATAGTCCATGGAAATGTCTGTTTATGGAATACCATCAATTCATAACCAACTTTTTTAACTTTATTAGAATCTGCTTTTTTGCTAACATCAACATGCTGATTAATGCTAAGGAGTATATTGAACTTAAACAACAAAGCCGAGAAGCTATCTTGGTCTTCTGTTTTTAGAATTACAGAACTGATTGACTTACTTTCTTTTGGACTAAAAAAATGATTTGCTATTGGTCCATTGTTAGTGTTACCACCACTTAAAGTAGAAAAATGATAGAGTATTCCTGTTTTTTCATGTACATTTTGAATAACTTTTCTTTTTGCTGTTTTCAGAGCACTTTTTACCTTTATGTCTTGCTCAGACCATGTATGGGTTTGTTGGCCCACAATTTATTATAACAACTGCAGACAGTGGTCAAGTGCACGTAGCTTTTAATGAAGAATGGAAAAAATTTTACATCTTATTCAACAATAATTTCATGGAACTGCCCATGTCTTTCAGCATCTTTGTAAGAGATTTGGCCATTTTCTAGTCTTCTCCAAATATTGAGCACATCATTATAATTTTTATCTATGGTGAGCCCATGTAGTATACATACCAGGTCATCATCACTTCTAGATCAGTTGCCATTGTGACAATAAGCTCCGGAATCACCTACCAATAATTCTACTATTTTGCCATTAACTGTATTTATATGTTTTTACAAATATTTGTAAACCATTTCCTGAAAGAATTGGCTGAGTTTCATTTTTTGGCAGTTAACTCAGAGTTAGTTTAAAATACTCCTTTACACTCTCCCTAGTTTCTTTTGCTTTTACTAGAGTAACATACCTGGCAAAATTAATAGAGTCAAGGGTTGGAATAGTTCAGATTACTTGATTTTTTGAATCTTTAATTTTAAGGAGACACTGAAATGAACATAGATAACTTGTTCCCTTTAAGTCTGCATCTTGAGGATCAGAAAACTGATGACAATAGTGATTTCTAGAACCTTAAAGTCCAAATTTACCCTCTACAAGTATAGAATGATTTTCAGCACAAAACCCGGATATATCAAGCAGAGACTAAGCGGTGTCTTTGATAACACTGTTCACAGGGGATGAAGTTTGCTTGTCATCACTGCTCAATTCCTTAGGTAGCAAAGTACATCTAAAGGTATCTATATCATTCCTTGTTGGCAACTTTAGTTTTGGGAAAAGCTCAAGTCTCAGCTCCTGGGGAAATATATAAAATTTAAATGTACAATTATAAAAACAATTAATTGTAATAGTATTTGATTGCATATTTTACCTGATATTTATTTATAGATAGGTCCAAGTTGTAGATTAAAGCAGTTGCTTCCTGAACTATATTGTTGGATATATTTTACTCCTTCCTCCTTCCCTCATCCTTTTTCACATCTTAGAACAACTTCATTAAGTATTCTGACTTATTATATTACATCTAGCTCCTATAGTATTCTGACTTTTATTAAGTATTCTGACTTATCTACTCCCTGTTCACTTGCATGTTTGTTCACGATGTCCACAAAATCATCCAGAATTTTGTTGTAGGTACATTTTTCAGTTCGATCCTTGAATTAAATGATAATGTATTATGAAAAGTAAAAATATAGCTATGGGGTGTCCCAAATAACACGGTGCTTAAGAAATTCAAATAAATTTTTACCCTAGTCTTTTTGATTTCTGTCCTCTTTTAGATTGTGGAGCTCCCTCTTCTTCTATATCACCCCTGGATGATGATGCTACTGCAGGTAGTTTTCCAGGCAGTTTTATCCCAACTTCTTTTTTCCATTTGTCTTTCAATTTGCTTTAAAATTTTCTTGAAGTTTTCTTTTTCATTTTTTTAAGTTAGATTATATCTCACTTTGATTGTTTTTAAAATTAGCTTTGGTTTTTCCAATGAACCTAATTTGATGTTCAAGGTTAGTAAAATTTCTTCTAATTCTCCTTTCTTTATCAATAACATTTTTTCACATTTTACCATGGTATTCCTCAATTGTCTGTGAAAGTAGATTTTCATAATTGCAAAACCTTGAATATCAAAATGTACGAACAATTAAAATTTAATTTACTCAGTTTCCAGGGGTAACCGTTACCAGGGATAACTAAAGTGTGGAATTTTTACACATAAAAATAGAAAGTCTATATTGTATGAAACATTTGAGTTTATTTGCGGCCTTTTTTTTCCTGTTGTTCTGTTTTTAATCAAATAAATATACTTTCAATTTAGAATTTTTTAGGTCCAAACAAAACTGCACAAATTAAATGTTTAAATTTCAATTTTTCTTTTTCTTTATGTGGTTCGCAAATTAAATATTATTTACAGAGCAGGATAGAAAAAATTTTTTTAATTCATGGAGTATTTTTTAATGTATAGTATTTCAAAGTTATTGTTAAAAAACTTTTGGTACAAAAATAAGATAAGTATTTTGTGTCACTTTTTCAAAAATAAAGATAAATATTTTGTGTCACTCTTCAAAACAGCTATAAAAACAAAATGGTTTGATGAATCAAATTTTTTTTGCACTGACCTACATATGTCCTACACAATATAAATTTACTATTTAAAGTAAAAAAATAAAAATCAAAAATGAATTATTTTGTGTCCTGGGCACACTGTGCAATAGTGAAACTATAAATAGTATCCTCAAATAATTATTTTGATTTTTAGCAGTACAAGCTTTTTTTCTTTGAAAATATGATTAAAAAGAATTGTATTAAAAACTAGATCATCAAATAAAATTATAATAAAATTTTTTTGTATATGAATAAAAAGCACAGTTAAAAGGATTTTGCTGAATGACAAGTCACACAAAATTGAATTCTGGTTGATGAAATTAACTTAATGTAATTCTGTGAAAGTTTTCATCAAACCCTTCACAGAAAAAAGATTACATTCAAAAATGACTACTTGTTTTAACCAATTAAAGAGATGATTTTTTCAAGACTAGAGTGTATAGTTGTGTCATCAGCACTTTAAAGGTAAGTTCTTCACAGGAAAGAATGATTTAATAATTTTAAATCTTTCCCAGATACACTATATGAACTTATAAAGAAGACCAGAATGCCATGCATTATCAAAAACCTTTGGCCAAGAGCCTTTATCTTATTAGTTTTATTTAATAAAACTTCCTGTTATAATGGTTTACAAGTTAACAATGGTTAGAAGTTTATTATTTTAAAACTCGATGACCTTGCTGTCAATTGTAAGTATATTGGGGATAGTGAGTCAGAGCAATCTACATTTTTAAATGTTGTACAAATGCACTTTTCCAGGTAAAAAAGATTCAGTTGAGTTGTTTTTATACTTTAAAGACTATTAGAGTTCTAGAGAACACTTGTAAGATTGTGGAGATGTAGTAAGACCAGATAAATGTATGACAGTTAGAGCATTAGGCTGAAACTGGTTGAGCACCAACCTGGGCAGTGTCCTACATGGTCTTTATTATTGTCCATTTTTTACAATATACAAAAGTTGCAATGCAGAAATTTTAATTGGCTTGATAGGCCATTTCATGCCCTATATATACTCAAATTATGGAAACATTTCATTGCTTCCAGAACTTTCTAGAAATTTTTATTAAAATTGCTTATTAAAACAATTTAATGCAACATATTAATGGAGCATATGGTGCATTCCACAAAAACTATATGAAAATTGTGATTTTAAAAATCTTCTTTAGGTCGTTTATGCCGATGGATTATTAAAATTTTTGCTTTATAGGTCTTAAAAATGACATAAATATAAGTTTAAACTTTAGTTTTGAGGCAACTTCACACTACGAAAACTGCTCAAATTTCTTGTTTTCCAAAATCAAAAAAGTGCATTTAATAAGTTTTTTAGTGCCTAAAGCAAGCAGGTAAGGGGCCATTTATAAAGTACGTACGCAGTAAAACCACTGATTTAGGACCCCCTCCCCCCTTGTATGAATGTGTACACTTTCGAAGCCCCCCCTTTCGCGTATGTACACATTATTTCTTTTCAAAATAAATACCAACTTTTCCCCTTTCCCCAATGCATAAATATTTCAAAACATTAAAAATAAAAAAAAACATTTAGTTTATTTGACATTTCTCAGTACTAATTTAAATGTTAAAATGTTACTTAATGTACTTAAATGTTAAAATATTACAACATATTTTAACATTTTAAGAGAAATGAAAAAAACCAGTTTGCGTACAGTAATTTAAAAAAAAGAATCCAAAGCAAGTTTGCTTTTGTTTTTGTCTTTATGATTCTCATCTCACTACTTATTAAATTACTTCGCAAAAAATAAAAAAATATTATTTGGAATGGTTGTCACTCGATTTCTTTATTCTCTCCTCATTATTTATAAAAAATTAAAAAAAAATTGCGACTGAAGTCAGAAAAAAAACACAATACTGATTTGTTACACACGTGAAATTAAATGTTTAAAAAACAAAAAATAAATCAAGTTTATGAGAGATATAGTCAAATCATGTATGTACTCACTGTCTTTAACACCGCCCTGTACGTATTAGCACGCTTTTGGGAAACCCCCCCCCCCTCCCTCCCCTCTACCCCTTTCCCCATACCTGTGAAAGTACTAAATGTACTTTTAATTGACAAAAATGATTTTTAACCAAAAGTAAATAATTAATAAATTCTTACACTCTGCAAATTACTGACGAGAGTAGTGCAAAAAGAATTTTTTGTGCCATTTAGTTAGCTCATAATAGGTGCTACAAAAACAAGAAAAAAATTTGGGTGGATATATTAGCCTCTAATTCATGTAAAAAAATATAAACGTTACAGCGTGACTAAAATTTTCTCATTGTTTTTTAGTTTTTAGATCAACACTGCAACTCAGCTAATATAGATGAACTGAATTATTAACTTGGCATCAAATAAAAAATTCAGACATTACTCTTACAAGTTTTATAGCTAAATTACATTTTTTTAATTAAATTTCAAACAGTTGCACCTTGAATTAACTAGTGGTAAATGTACGCTGTGACCAGACACATTTAGGTAATTATAAACCAGGTAAATGGGCTGTTTTTAGTAAGTTTATAACTTAGTAGAGAGGTATTAGACAAATATATAATTACATTTTCATAAAAATAGTTCTTGCATAGTAATCTTCAGATTTACGCCCATACTATATCAGTGTCAAATCGCGTCCATATTATATTGCTGTCATATATACAACGTTTTAAAGTTTTTCTGTAATTTTATCTGAAGATTTAAGTTGTTTCACTAAATACTTGGCACTTGAATAGGGTCGCATTTGTATTTTCCCATTATTGTTTTGAATTAGGTGCACTGCAAATATTTCTGGTTTTGCTGGTGCTTTTGTAAATCACTCATCAATTTTAAATTTTTTTATTGTGTTTATAATATCTTTCATAGAAACAAAATAGATATTGAAATTAGTCTCATTTTTAACAGCTTTATGAAAAGTTATGGCATCTGTTATTATAAATTTTCTCTAAATTATTTTTTGTGTTGCTATTCTTTTAACAGTCCTACAAATTCTAAAAGCATCTACCGGTCTTTTCCCATGTGAAGCAGCAAAAAAGTTCCAGAATAATTTTAAATCATGTTGTTCTTCCAATGAGCATATTGCTGATGCAATAAAACGATTTTTAAATTGATTACTCGGCCCGCTTGTTTCAACCTGTAGTATTTTAACACTTGATTCAATATGGTTAGATAATAAATTATGGTTAGATAACAAATACAAGAATAGATTCTTTTGAATGGATTAAATCATCTGAAACTATGACTGCTGATGAGTATGAATTTCGGTACCAAAATACAGCAGTAAACACAGTAACTTGCTTCTTGTGCTAATGTGCCGACTGCACTTCTTGCCACAAATTTTGAATCAAACTTGTGCAGGACTTCAAGGATAAGGATTATATTTTGATGTTGTTGACAACAACAAACGTTTCTTGACATTGAACTAGATAAAAGCACATGTGGTGGGCATAAACTTTGATTTTCCAACTGATTCTTCAGGATAATCACCTTTAAAAACAGCATAAGCTTCATTAACATTCATGTACAAATGATGTATTTGCACAGTTTCTTTCTTATTCTTTAATCTCAAGACAATGGTGTCTCTTTTACCGGGTGCTTGATGGGACAAAACTACCACGCTGGTAAAAACCAAGAACCAATTTTACAGTTAAAGTCTAATGCATTTTCAATAAATATTTTTTCTGGGCTAGGCATTTCATTCATTTTTTTAAAAGTTTTTGTACAACTTTAAACCTCTTTCTGGGTGGTTTTGGTAGTGCTGACTCGGCTCTATAACAGCTTTTCCAAAATTGCTTGCAAATTTGTAATGGGATGATGTAACAGCTACAGATTTTGATTCTGCTATTTTTTTTTTCTCTTTCTCTTTTGTTGCCTTTCTTTTTCTTGTTGAGCCTCCAATTTAGCAAGTCTTCTTTCTTTTCTCCTTTTTGATTCTTTTTCTTTAACTACTTTTTCACCCAATTTTTTTAACTGCCTTTCACGATATTTCTTTTAACGTTCAGCATGAATAAGAGGCATGTTAAACCCTTGAAAGATTAAAAAAAGCAACACAGTAGTTAAGGAGATGCACCTATTACATCTAAGCTCAATGAAGTTACAACTAACTCTTAGAGAGGCTCTATGTATCCCAAAAAAGAGCCTCATGGATAGCTGAGCATTCATCCTCTAAATGTTGCCTATGCAAAACATACTTATATTTTGTAGTTTTTGTAGAAAACGTCAAAGAAAGTTTGCTGCACAATAATCTGGGTCATTAAAGTTGATAAAAACACATTT
The DNA here is from genome assembly GCF_038396675.1 of Hydra vulgaris. NCBI lineage: Eukaryota > Metazoa > Cnidaria > Hydrozoa > Anthoathecata > Hydridae > Hydra > Hydra vulgaris. The sequence continues at coordinate 21,636,614 of NC_088926.1, forward strand.
GTGGTTTCAGTTAAGCAGTATTAAATTTTGTTAAAAAATTGTTACGGCGTGACATAAAAAGATTCTAAAAATAGCTTGAACTAATTATTTTTTTAACATGTTAGTAATTTTTTAAATGTACTAGATAAAGTTCTCATTGCGTTGGAATTTCGAAATCTTAAGTTTTACTGTTTGTCTTAGAAGTAAAACTATTGGTACCCTATTTGTCACAGCGTGATAATTTGAACGTTTAGTCAGGGTTGGCGTGAACATTTGATTAAAATAGGTGTGAACATTTGATTAAAATAAATGTTTTTCTGAATTCGTCTGGCAATAAGTATGTTTTTATCATAAGTAGCAATGATTAGTGCGGCTAAAAACCTGATTGCAATGAGTAAGACAGTTTTTTTTTTATAGGTTCAATCAAACTTTGGCGATTAAAAATAAATTAAATTATTGCAAAAACGCCTATTTTTACCTTCTGTTTCAGCCCATATAACTTTTTATGATAGCGGCATACTATAACAAGCTATATATTTTCTGAAGAGGAGAAATAGAGCTTTTCTACTCATATATAGTATTATGTATATTGGTTTCAATTTTTGTGAGACGGTCGTGGAATTGCTCATCAGTAGGGTCAGTTGTATAAGCAAACTCGATTTTTACTTAAAAAGTTTTTTTTTTTTAAATTTTTTATTAAAATGTAACGTTAGACTGTTTAAAACAAAACTTTGTAATTTTTTAAGGAAAAATTACTTCTAAATTTTATACTTAAAGATGCATAATAAGTTAAAATAATAATTAAGTAATTAAAATAATAATAATATAAATAATAATTTAATAAAATATAAATAATAATAATATAATTATCCACAGTGCTTTTTTTATAACTTTTAAAATAATAATGAACTACATTACTCACAGCGCTTTTATTTCTTCTTAATTTTATAAATTATATTTGCAAATATTAAATTTATTTTTAAAAATTTAAAATACCATGTTGTGAGTTTTATTTTTTAATGGATTATTAATCAAGTTGCTCAAGTAGTATGTAAGTAAAATTTTGTTTTATATAATATGGTAAGATGCAAAAAAAAAAAAAAAAATCAAAAATGGAGGAACAAATCCAAGAACAAAACAAATCTCTTAATACAGTTTATTCAAAAACTTATAGAATTAAAATTTATAGAAGTTAAAATTTTACTCAATGAAAAGAAAAACAAGAAATAAGAAAAATAGCAAAAAGAAGTTTAGAGATAAGAAAAGAAATGAAAAAACTGAAAAAATTAAGACAACTCTTTTTTCTTATCCTTAAGTCAAAGGTTAGTTAATGAAAAGAGTTAAAAATGCTTTGATAGAATCGAAGCAACTGTAAAAGTTTACAAAGTGATATTATCCAAAACCATTTCATGCCCTTTAGTTGGCACAAAATTTTTATCCAATTGATGATATAAAATTGAGCATCACCAAATAGATTAGACTTTGTTAAAGCTTGGGAGGATGGAGTTAAACAAAAGTTTTCTACTCACAAAAATGTGTTTCAAATTAGTTGTTTTTAAAGAGTCACATCCCGTATTTGATTATTTGTTGACAGACACGCATTAAAATTTCATATGTGAGATTTTCATTTGTGTTATTATTTTATTGAGTGCTTTATGAACCATTGTGAATATTGTATGGATCCACTAAATATTCAATCTTTAGAGCATAAAATTTAGAGTTTAAGTAACCAAGTAGCTTGGTAAAAAAAAACCTGAATCAAAAGGGACTCATACTAAGGTTTATTGCAATATTGAAAAAGTTTCTAAGCCAATAAGTGAATTATTATTTGAAATATATGAACTAGCTTCTGATTATTTGGATCATCAGCTGTATATCATTAATGTCAGTTACAGTCATTTGCAATTGCATCAGACCATCAGTAGCATTCAAAAGAAACCGCGATTCCTTTTATGAATGTCATTATAGAAAAACTGCTAGAAACCGTTTAAAAAGTTAAATTTTGGGGTGATAATGCCACATCTCAGTTCAAAAATAAGTATGTAATGGAGTCTTTATAAATGATACAAAAAGAAAGTTAATTGGGTTTTTTTTTTGTTGTTTGGTGTAGTTATTTCTGGTCAATGGGACAACACTTCATGATTTTTTGTCTCAAAGTCAAATTCAACAAACAGGTAACAAAACCAGGCGAGTTTGTAGATAGTAAACCATGCAAGTTTATAAATAAGTATTAAGCAAGTTAAATTTTAAAATTAAAGTTAAAGCAACACTATATTATTTTTTTAATTAGAATTTTAATTTTCAAATAAAAAGTTAACACATTTTTTATATTGGCGCCCTCATGCAACTCTCTATAGTTTACTGAGCTAAATCCTTTTTTTTTAAAAAAAATTTGAAGAAAAATAATATTTACCAATTTTAATAATAATAATATCTTGATCAAACAAAAAATAAAACTTGACTAAAGTAGCATATTTTTAAATAACTATGGTGATCTGCAGGAGAGCCAATTTTTTGACTTTGGCTCCAAAGCCCTGGTGCTATGAGTTTAAAGAATTACGCCAGTAAGATTAGTAAGTCATTATCTCCAGAATAAAATCTTTTGCAGAGGGAACTTCTATGTAGCTTATATGTACAACAAATGATCTACATAAATTTTTTAATTTATTTAAGTATTTTTTAAATGATATTTTTTAAGTCAAATGTTTATAGTAAAAAAATAGCAAATTTCAGTGTTATGTCGGTAATGGGCATATATTGTTTTACTTTAAGATAAATACAAGTATGTTTAAAAATTTTAAATATACATCAATATTACTCATATATATAAACACATTTTCACTTTTGTTACAATGATCTAATATAAATGGAAAGCATTTAAATTTAAGTACAAAATTTGCAAATGTTACATCAGTATCCATGGAATGCTCCATATTGCTACAACACACTAAAATAATTTACTTGACTAGTCTTAGTTTTAATTATTGTTGGTGTCATAGTAGATGTCATAGTTAATGTCATAGTAGATGTCATTATCGATGTCCATCTTTTCCAAATTGACAAAATTATATTATTTGTAGATCAAATTTATTTTTATCTTAATAGGTAGAAACAATAGGAGATGCTTATATGGTAGTTTCTGGGCTTCCCGAAACCAATGGAAATCGGCATGCTGGAGAGATTGCTCGGATGTCATTAGACCTTCTTAGCGCAACAACCCTTTTTAAAATACGTCACAAACCTGAGGCAAGACTTCAATTACGTATCGGAATTCACTCAGGTTAGTTAATGGTTTTAATATAGATTTGGTTTATTTTTTTAAAAAGTTTTTCATTTTTTGATTAATTTTCTATGTGTATTTTAATTAATAGTTTTGCAGACCAATGGGGTATAAAAAAAAACCCTCGTTGTTTTAGTTTGGCTTAGTATTTCAAGTTATTACTATGGTTATTCATTAGATTCTTACTTATATCATAATTCCCATACAAATTTCGGGAGAGGTGGCCTTACTTTTATAATAAAAAAAATAATTTTTATGCTTTTATCTATCTTTGAAAGATTTTTCAGTAAGCCCATGTAATAGTATCCCTTTTCTTGGTTTTATCTCAGGGATTTTCTATTGAGTGTAATTAATTGGTATATTCAGTAATTAATTGGTATATTCATAAGTATTAGGTAGTAGGGGTGTTCAAAACAATAAAATTTTCAAAACGCGGATTTCAAAAAGCCAAATTTGGAGCAAATATTAAAAAAATACAATTCCAAAAAAAAATTCCAAAAATATTTACATTTACCTTGTGCTTTTGAGGTTATCTTAATCTAGCAAAACATCATCACATCCACATCTAGTGTCAATATTAAAGTCATCAATATCTAGTATCATCAAAGTGTCAATATCTAGTTCACAAACAACTTTAAATAAAATGACACCAATTTTAACATTTTGGCAATAACTTTGCTCAGTTAGCTTTTCATCTTTAAACCATTAACAACAGTTTTTGTGTGGGCAAATCAAGCATAATATGTTAATAGGTAGACTAGGGGATCAGAACTTGACTCCACAAAATCATGTTCTTAAATAAAATTCTGATTATCACATAATAGTTAAATTGTTTTGATTATGATTACAAATAATACAATTATATTTATTAAATTATTATATATTTTTTATAATAATTGTTTTTGTCTCAATATATATAAATATTTTTAATTTTTCCAAACTGTTTATTTAATTGTTGTTTGAAAATTAATATTGATTTAATTGTAATATAATCTTATTAATTGTTGCAGTTAATTTATTATTTTTTTATCGTTAATATTAATTTATGATATTTACTTAAGATTAGTTGCAAACTATTTGTAAATGACCTCGATTGTACTGACTTTTACAGTTTTTGTATTCAACTTTTGCTTAGTTTCAAGACTGTTGCAAGGTTAGAGTTAACAACATGGCAACACTTAAAACTTAGTTAAAAAACAAATATTTACGCTTTAAATACTTATGTTCTGTAAATACTTATAGGTCCTGTTGTGGCAGGTGTTGTTGGTTTAAAAATGCCAAGATACTGTTTGTTTGGTGATACAGTGAACTATGCTTCACGTATGGAATCCAGTGGATTGGGTTAGTAAGTTTACAATAATATGTTATTTTTTTCTAGATAAAATATTTAATGTTTTTTTTTTTACATAATTAGCGTTACGCGTCCATGTAAGCCCAGAATGTTTACGCATTTTAAACGAGTTAGGGGGTTTTGATCTTATCGAAAGAGGACCAGTTGAAATGAAGGTTAGATGAGATTTGATTGTTAAATCTAGTATGTTTTTTTTTTGGTTATTTTTTAAAGATTTTTTTAAAGTTATTTTTAAAGATTTATTTTTTATTTTTGTTCAGTTAGTAAATATTCTTTTTAGGGTAAAGGTACTATTGTTACTTATTTTCTTGCCGGATACGAAGGGTTCAATAAAGTTCTACCTGATCTACGATTTGCGGCTAGCCTAGAAGAACACAATTTCAAATAAGTATTTGACAGACAAATTATGTTGCGTAACTTGTTGCGAAAAGAGAGAAATCTTTCTCGATAAATTAAAGAAATGCTTCCCAAAATTGCTGCAAATACTTTTTGTAAATTTACCTTAGGCGATATAAACAATTAATATGAAAAAAATACAACGTTGGATATATGTTAATATGTATATATTTATTTTTTATAGATTAAATAAATTGAATTTTTCTCAACACCTGTTATAATATTGTTAATAACATAATACATTAATAACTTTAAGTTGTTAAACACTAAAATAAAAGTCATGTCTCATTAAATTAATCATAAGAGATTTGATTTTAAAGTTCGAATTTTAATCTCAAATTGCTTTAAACTTATTTCTAATTTTTTTCTTTCTGTTTTATTTGAACTTATTTGAAAATAATTACTAAGGAAAGTGGGGAGGGTCAAATAATATAAATAAAAGGTTAATTGTTTGTTTCGGAGAGCTTTTATGTTATTCCAAACTTCTGATTTTGATAAAAAGTTAAACTGTTTTATGAAAAAAAATTTTCGGAACTGTGGTAAAACGTTGAAAAATCATCTAATTTATATACATATATATATATATATATATATATATATATATATATGTAAACATATACATGTATAATATTATACATATATATATCGTCCCCTCAGTATTATCTTGTTCTATGTCGCTGAGCTATGGTTTTGAAAAAAAGGCATTTGAATTTTTAAAAGCCCTAAAAATGTTCAAAATAAACTTTGCACCAAATTTTGTTATTATAAATTTGTCAAGGTCAATATATAATACCCTTATGAACCATTTTTAGAAAATTATTGTATATTTAGTGTTTAAAAAAATGATTTTTGACTTTTGAGATAGAACAAATTACTGACAAACTTTACAAAATACAAAAATTGTTTAATGTTCTAAGTCAGTTTCTTTGGGTTTTTTTAATTATAGTTTGTCCAAACATGCACAAATGTCTTATTTGGTGAATGTTTTGAATGTATTTCTTACCAAGGCACAGTGGGCCAGAATGCACTTTTACTGGACAAAATTCATAACTAATTTAATATTAGAGCTATATTCACTAAAATTAGTATGAGAGACGAATATGATGTCTGCGCTTTTTATGAAGGTAATATTTTTTTATTTCGTTGCTATGGATACCTTTATTTTGCTTAGCAACAACCTACTTTTGTTATCTGCAGATATTTTATAAGTGCTATATTCACTAAATTTGGCATGAGTACCAATATGAGATCACACTTCTTACAAAAGTGAAAATTTTTTAAATTTAGTTGTTATGGATACTTATACTGCTTAGTTACCGGATACTTTCCTTAGTTACAAAGTGGTAAATTGATATTTGAATATCTTATCGGATTTTTGACCCACCTATATTGAATAAAAATTGAGTATTTAGGTAAATAATGTTTTAGGAATAATAAAAGCAAAAAATAGTGCAAGAAAACGTTATCAATTTTAAATTACATCAAAAAATTATAAAACAATAATATCGTTTGAAGATTGTTTAAGTAATTGTAAAACATCTGAATGAAATGCTTTATGATTTGTTTGGCGTGATGTTGATTTACGCAATGATGAAATAACAGGATCACTGGAAACTAGGAGTCTATTGATAAGATCAGTATTTGTTGCTTTTCTGGATGTTTTTCGGCTGAAATTTTCGCGATAAGATTTAAAGTCTTTATTTCTAGCCTCTTGAGCTTCCTCTGACATAAGTCCGATGGGCTTCATTTTTTTTTTCCCATGTAATACCATGGATAAAGGGACACATATAGTCTAAAAGTGTCAAAACAATAATCCTTGAACTTTAGGCAGTCTATTTCATATCCTGAAGAGAGCGTTACCAAGATAATGTAAAATCTGAATATAAGGTTTTGGTCAATACCCAGAATTTCAGCTGTTTGTTCATATGCTGCAAAAGCACGCCTTGAGGTATTGCCATCATTACTTGTTCCAGAACCACCACTTTTAGGGAAATCAACAACAAGTCCCATTTTGTTCATAAAATCAGTCTGAATCTTTTGTTTAGCTACAGATGCCTTTTCTTTGTGTTCTTTAGATCTTGCTTGCCACTTTCTTATTTCTTTTTTATATGCAATGTGCAATAACATCTCAAAAAATCGAATCCATGCATGAAGACTGGAAAGACCATATTTGAACTCTCTGTTAGTATAATCTATATAAAGGATATCAAGACTATTCATATTTTTTGGAGAGACACCACACACTGAACAGCATTGGTATGAGTTATTTTTTTCAGATAATATTGTTTGAACCTTCCCATCAATCATTGTAAGTTCAATAATACAATTCACTTCAATAGAAGATCCGCAAACCTCTAATAAAATCATACCCAAGCTTTCTATCTCACTTTTAATGTACTGATCTTCTTCAATCACAGATTCCTTGGATTCCATTTTGTATGCAAATCTTATGGGTCTACAATAGGCTGTGGAGGACGACTTTTGATTTCTCCAAATAGGCACCTTTTCGTTGCTGTTGTTAAATCCAGTCAAATCCAATGGACAAGACAAGTAATAAATAATGATTCTTCACGCTTTAAATCTCTGTTAATGTCGGGTTCTGATAAAACTTGTTTATAAATGCTTTGGCCAGTAGCACCATCAAAACCAGCCTTACACGTTAGTGTCATTGTTTTTATTGCTTTGTCGTTCAATATCAAGTGCCTTAGCACAGGTTCCTGAACTGCACAGATTCTTTGCAAAGTATGAGTCATTAAATCTTTTAAAGGAACTGAAGCTGAATAGTCCTCCACTGTTATGTTTGCAGGATAACATTTCAATTTTGCATCTCTGACATCATTGTAAGCGGGGTAGATGTTATATTCTTTCTCCAAGGCTCCGCTTCTAATCAATTGATAGGAAGCTTTTGTCAGACTTGCATCAATTATTAAAGCCAGTGCTTCGTCTGCTTGAGTATTAGTTGCTTTATATCTGTATTTGATATATTTAAAACATTCTTGGCAGCAATAACAACAGATTCATCTCTAAATTTTTTATTAGCAGCAAAAAATAATTCATTGGATGAATGAGATTCAATTAAACAAGATACACGCCGTTTTTTAGTTTTATTAGAACTATTATCAAATGCAACTGGTTTTCGACCACGTCTACTTGCAGTTGGTTCATTGTCTTTTTTTCTGACAATTAAATATTCATTAAGCCAGTTCAGTTTCTTTTCAAAATTTTTTACAGTATAGTTTGCAGATTTCCACTTTTTTTTATACAAGTAAACAAATCGTTGAACAGCATGTCTAAAATCAACGTCTTTAAAATCAGCAAATTTTGGCTGAATAAATTTTAATATATCTTCAGTAATATTTTGTTTTGAAATACTAAGATTGTTTTTTTGGAGAAAATTATGAATGTCTAAGTTTAACAAAACCATATCTAAATAATTATTGTAACAAGTATTTTGTATCGTCAAGTAAAATGTTATAATATATATGCCGCCTGGACTACTAATACTTGTTAGTAATTAAGTTACTACAAGTGTTAGTAATTAAAATTAAAAGTAATTAAATTACTGTCAGTGTTAGTAATTAAATTACTAACAACTACCGAAAATATGTTGTTGCTATGTTATGCAAAGTAAGGTATCCATAGTAACCAAAAAAAGTTAACCTCATAAGAATTCTGAATCTCATTTTAATACATACCCCCAATATTGTGTATTTAGCGCAAGTAAAATACTGTTAAAACAACGTTAATGTAAAAATGAGTTGTTGCTATGCAAAATTTAGTACCATAGCAACCAAGTTAAAACATACATAAAATCTGAACGGGGATTAAGGGGACGAGCAATCAATTAAAACTCGATTGAAGCATCATATAGCTCAAATAAATATAAGACAACACATGGCAAATTGTGGTAATTATTAGTTATTGTGCGGCAAAAAATAAGTTTCTTAAGAAATTTTTTTTTTTAATCCGTGATTTTCAAAGTATAACTGAGATAACATGCTATGACAAATTTATTTCACACATTGGTTTTTCTTATCTCTAAATACTCTAGAATAACATGTACTAATTTTTTGTTTCAAAAACGTAGATGTAATTGAAATATAACACAACGTTGATGTCACCGTTAATTACTTATTTATAATTTTTTTATTTTTTTATTTTATCTCAATATTCAAATGCTTAGAGTCCTGGTAACTAAGGGATTTAATATAAATAAATTATCAATAGATTTCTCCTAATATATGTAGATACTAAAATTAAATAGGTTTTCAAGATTAGACAACTAAAATTTTTCCCATTTTGTCCACCTACTCGCCCACTGTGCAAGGACGGATACAAAGATGGGATTATCCCCTTCCCCCCCCCCCCCTCATCTTAAGAATTATCGATCTTCAAAATATTATTGATAGAAATAAAAAATAAAATAAATATACAAAATATTATTTTGCAACATTCGAATTTTTGGCAAAAAAAAGTTAGTTATATACACATTTAATATACTTATTAGTAAACTAATTTATAAGCAATTTTTACGCTCTTCGCGTGCATCTTATTTTTGTTCAATATGACTTAGATGCTGAGCCTGTTCACAATCATTTAAAGTACCTTCAGCACTTTTGATTTTAAAAAATTTACACTAATTACACCTATCTTTTTTTCTTTGCCGGAAAGAATTATTGAACTTAGTTAGAAAAATGATCAAATGAAACAGTGGTTTTAGCTGTAAAAATCATTTTTTTTGGTCATATAACCCCCTCCCCCCTAGGACAATGACCTGGATCCACCCCTGTTTTAGACATTATTTGGTTGTGTTCAAGTAAAACATTTTTTTTTTTCATGAAACATTTATATTAAGACATAAAAATAATTAAGAAAAGTACATGAGAGATGCACATGAATTAATAAACACAAAGAGTTGCCATATAATTTCTATCAATCTCAGGCATGTAGGGCATCATTTTTTTAATATCTTCATTCTTTTCTTTTAAAAGTGAGTGGCTTTTTTTGGTCTGAATTGACAGTTTTGGTGCAGTTATTGGATATGCTATAGATTTCTTTTTTCTTAATGATTGGGCACCTGCAAAAACTGAGGTGAAGCCGTCTGCATGTTTTGTTTTAAATGAAACAGTAAAAGGATGATTGGAATAGTATTTTAATTGCTTTACTTGAGTAAAGGGCACTTTGGTAAAGTTATAGCTTTTAGCTCCAGCTTGAATATTTAAAAAATCAACATCTTTCATCTGCAGGATATTGAAAGGTTTCTGTCGCCTAACAGACTTTAGTATTCTGATCAGACCCAGTGGACTGTATACCTCAGTTTTTTTAATTTTTGGTCAATGCTGCTATGAACCGCATCAACCTCTTGAACGCAGCAATGTCCGCTTGCAGAAAACTTTTGAATAATAGATTCAACATCAGGATGAGCATTTAAAAAATGCTTTATTTCCGTGCTCATAATACTGTTTCTATTTTGCGGAACGCAAGAATCTGACCACAAAATGAGGTTCTTAAGTTGTGGATGGGTGGTAAGCACAGATTCTAAAATTCGTAGGATTGCAGATGCCAAATCATAAACATCTTTATCTAAAGAAAGATGTGCTGTCATGTTATAAACAGACAGCTTCCTAAGATAAAAGAAGTTGGATATCTCAGCCTTGGGAACTGTTAAAACATTTTGTAAATCAAAACAGAGAATAGGATGTCCTGACTGTCTGTCTTTTTTGCGCTCTTCGCGTGCATCTTCTTTTTGTTCAATAAAACTTAGATGCTGAGCCCGTTCACAATCACATAACATACCTTCAGCACTTTTGATTTTAAAAATCTCACACTTATCACACCTATCTTTTTTTCTTTGCTGGAAAGAAATATTTAGCTTTTTAGCCGGTTAAAATCGTTTTTGCTGACAAAAGTCTTGGTAAAGCTTATACAGTCGACTAATAGACAATTCAGACTCAAAGTATTTTCTATTTGTATTAGCACGGCAGTAGTGCGAGTCTATAACCGGAATACTATATATGTGTTTCCTAACGCCATCTCTGACCGCGTCAGGAATTTTCTTTTTTGTATGTTTACCTTGTTTTCTTGGAGTAGGCGTGTTTGTATCTGTTTGGAAATGTTTATAAAAATATGAAATTCTTTGTTGGCTTATGTCAAGAGAGTTTAAAAAGAAAGGTTTGCAAACTCTGATGGGAATCCCTGCCAGGTGAAAAAAGTAGGCAAATGAATATTGCCGCCTCGCTGAAATTGCAAGTGTTTGTTTAGTTTTTTTCGCAATACGTGTTGTATTTTCACTATAAAAGTGTGCTTTGAGGTCATCATTGAGTCCCCAAAATTTGTTAAATAGTAACTCCCGTTGCTCTTGCGGAAAATAAATGTGGCATTTAAATTTACAGTTAGTACAGTCCTTCTCATTATTGATCTCTCTCTTTCTTCTTATCACTTTATTCGTGCTTTTATACTCCTGGCCAGCTTGACGCCTTTTTTTATTGACATTGCATTTCCAGCTATCTGGATTTCTGGTTCTTTTACATCCAACTTTTTTTTTTGTCGAGAGTTGCTCTATTGGCACAACTATTTCTAAGTCCGAATGTAGTAGCTTATTGTGGAAACTTGAATCAACACTGTAGAAATAAAAAGTATAAACTTTAGCTACATTTAAAAACAACATAATATTAAAAAAAAAATCAAAAATTAATGACAATTGGAATTTCATAAGCATCGTAATTAGCAGGGTAATATAAGTTATTTTTTTACAGTTAGGAAATAAATAATATAAAGAATTTAGTCTTACTTAAAGACTTTGCACAATATATATATAGTTATTTAAAGGCACAATATATATAGTTATACATATAGTTATATATATATAGTTATACATAAAGATTTATAGTTAGTTAACTACTAGTACTGTGTATGAGAGCTAGTCTTAAGTTATTTTAACCCTTTAATGCACGATATTTATATAATAGTTGATAATGCACGATATAATAGTTGACTATTTTATCTTTAAAAGAACATAAAATGGAATCCAATTATCGGAAAAATAAAATTTTCCTTTTTATTTTAAAATTTTAAAATTACCATAGTAATAGAAACTACTTACGAGTCGGTAATTAAGTAATTCAAAGTCAACTGTTTCTTTTGTAACTAAACCAATAAACTTACTTGACGACATTTTGAAAATATCAAAATAAAAAGTCACATGACTTGCGCTACAACATTGATTTGCAGATTTGGGCATTACAACATTATAATACTAAAATGTTTTAAAAAAGTGAAATAGAATAAGATAAAACTAACAAAATACGTAAAGTTGTAATTAGAACAAAGTCAAATTGAATAAATCTTGACGAAGCAGAGAAGGTAATAATTTATTAATAAGTGGAAATAATACATTATACTTTTTTTAACAATAAAAATTCGTTTTTGCAAAAAAAAAACATTTGTAGATAACAAGATAATACTGAGGGGACGATATATATTATATATATATATATATATATATATATATATATATATATATATATATATATATATATATATATATATATATATATATATATATATATATATATATTATATATATATATATATATATATATATATATATATATATATACATATATATATATATAATATATATATATATATATATATATATATATATATATATACATTGTTTGCAAGAGCACAATTTTTGCAATAGTTCTGATAAATATAACAATTTTTAAGTGGTTCGCCAGCATTTTAATTTTACAATAATCATTTTCAAGTATATGAACCTGTTAGATACAAATCTATTTGAAATAAAAATAAGTGAAACAAATAATAATTTTTTTTTTTGCAGTCAAACAAAAGGAATAATGAAATGTGTGAAACACCGACGTCATAGAATAGTGGAAAAAAGTTAATATTTAGGGTATTAAATACGTCATAGAGTAATAGAAAATGTGTTTGTGTCCATTTTAAGAACTTCTGAATATATGCTTATACTTAATTGATTTTAAATTTTTTAATTTTTTTGAAACATTGAAAGCAACTAAATTACAATAAAAATTTCTTTTTTAAGAACTTTGTGTTTGATGCGGTTAGATGATGAGATGATAAGATAATACGGTGAGATGGTGAGATTGTAAGATCAACATCTAGATGACAACATAACCACTGACATAGTCTAATTTTGATTTCGACATGGCTGATAATATATGTAAAAACTTTGATAAGCCAGCATCAAAAAAAAGTAAGATATGAAATTATTAGGTTTTTCTTTTTGATTAATCATGCATAGTAGTTTTGTAGACTCAAAATGAAAAATTTGTTTATGACTCTTCTTAAATTATAAATTACAAGGACTCCGAGCTGTGCTTATTTTTCTATATTTA
>NC_088926.1:21655000-21815000 GCF_038396675.1 Hydra vulgaris
ATGCCCATCATCATGGATCAAAAATAAAATTTTATGAAAAGACAACCAGAGTTGTCTCTACGAACACCTGAAGCAACGAGCTTCGCTCGATCAACAGCTTTTAACAAACACACTGTAAGAGAGTTTTTTCAAAATCTTAAAACGTTAAGAAATCGATATAAATATAATCCTAACTGTATATATAATGTTGATGAAACTGGTTTAACAACCGTTCAAAAGCCGGTAAAGGTTTTAGCTGGTAGAGGAAGCAAACAAGTTGGAAGAATCACATCTGCAGAACGAGGAACATTGGTAACTGCATGTTGTGCCTCTAATGCTATTGGAAATTCCATTCCTCCATTGTTTATTTTCCTAGGGTAAAGTTTCATGATTACATGATTAAGGAAGGACCTCCTGGATGTGTGGGATTTGCAAATCCTTCTGGTTGGATGAACTCAGAAATTTTCATAGAATGGATTAAACATTTTGTTAAATATTCAAACTGTTCTCAGGAATTTCCAGTTTTGTTACTTCTCGACTGTCATGAAAGTCATATTTCTGTTAAAGGCTTGGAGCTTGCAATTCAACACGGAATTACAATGATAAGTTTTCCTCCCCATTGCAGCCATAAATTGCAGCCATTAGATAGAACTGTTTTTGGACCATTGAAAAGGTTTTACAATTCTGCATGTGATAATTGGATGGTTTCAAACGCAAGACCAATGACCATTTATGATATTGCTTCAATAGTTCGAGAACCGTATACAAAAGCTTTCTCACCATCTAATATACAGACAGGATTTAGAGTAGCTGGCATTAAGCCATTCAATTCTGAAATTTTCAAAGATGACGAATATTTACCATCATCAGTTACAGATAGAGCTGCTCCAGATACAGTTACTATCACTCCTGTCAACAACATGGAATCTGAAATGATACCAGCATATGTTAATCACATAGAGTCTGAAATAACTATTTACTATAGTATTATAGTATATAGTACTATAGTATATTGAAACAAGTATTTTAAACAAAGTGTCAACAAGTTTTGCTTCTATAATCTCACCTGAGGTTTTAAAACCTTACCCAAAAGCATCTGCCAGAAAAAAAAATGTTAAAAGTAGGCAGTTAAAAACAAGGATCTTGACTGATACTCCTGTCAGAAATGAAATTCGTTTGTCAAACGAAAAGAAAATTTTGAAGCAAACCAAAAATCAACAAAAAGTCTCCACAAAAGATAAGAAAGAAACTAAGAATTACTTGCTTAGGAATAAAAAATAATGTAAACCAAAAGCTGCTTCACAACTTGACTTTCACAAATGATGAAATATTCTTAATCAAAATATTGTACTTTTAACAAGTTTTGTAAACTTAAAAGTTGTATTCTTATTTCAGTCTTTATATTTCAGTTCTTATAAATTTCAAGTTGTTGTTAAGTTTTAAACGTATATAAAGGGGGTAGCTTATAGCTGCTGTGATTTATACATTTTTTAATTAAAAATTAGACTAGTGGGTTTAACCGCTATATTTAAAAAATAATTAAAAAATTTAGATGTATTATATGTTATTCAATATTACCCTTTGACTAAATTATTTACAAGATTTAGTTACAGAAGTGTTAAACGTTTAGATAATATTACGCATATAAGATCAATGTACCCCAAGTCGGAGATCATAGTACCCCATAGTTTGGGGTACATTGATCTTTTGAGAGGGTTGTTTAAAAGTTAAAATTATTCATGTTTATCATTTTTTTTAATCAAAATATTTATATATTCCAAAAGCCAGATAGTTCTACATGTGTTTCGTAGTTAATAAGTTTTTACATCCCTTTCAGGTTCTGCGCAATTTTCAAAACTCTGCTACGGCGATCAATCCGCCCCCATCTCCCCTATATATATTAAAGTATATAAGTATAATATATATTTATATATATATATATATATATATATATATATATATATATATATATATATATATATATATATATATATATATATATATATATATATGTATATATATATAGATATATATATATATATATATATATATATATATATATATATATATATATATATATATATATGTAAATATATATATATATATGTATATATATATATATATATGTATATATATATATATATATATAAATTTATACATGTGTGTGTATATATATACATATATATATATATATATATATATATATATATATATATATATATATATATTTAAATATATATATATATATGTATATATGTGTATATATATATATATATATGTATATATATATATGTATAGAAACATATATATATATATATATATATATATATATATATATATATATATATGTGTGTGTGTATATATATACATGTAACTCTTCCTGATGATCCAGCAATGGTGAAACTTCAAGTCAAAGATAAAAGTTAGATAAGTGTTTTTTACTAATTAATTATTGCTCTGTTCTTTAAGAACATTGAGCACACTATTTGTAAAATACACTAACATATTTTACATACATTTATATATATATATATATATATATATATATATACATATATATATATATATATATATATATATATATATATATATATATATATATATATATATATATATATATATATATATATATATATATATATATATATATGTATATATTTATATATATATATATATATATATATATATATATACATATATATATATATATATATATATATATATATATATATATATATATATATATATATATATATGTATATATTTATATATATATATATATACATATATACATATATATACATATATATATATATATATATATATATATATATATAAATATATATATATATATATATATATATATATATATATATATATATATATATATATATATATATATATATATGTATATATATATATATAAATATGAAAAGAAACATATGTCAAGTATTTATCAATTAACTTTTATGTTATTCTGTTTTAGTTTTTGGAGTCGCTGATAAGTACATCTGTTTTAAGTTATCTTCCGCAACTTGTAAAGGTGCTAATAGTACTTTTTTTTAAAGAAATAATAATGAAACAATAAATCAAATAAATATCAAGTGCGTTTAAAGTTCTTTTTTTATTTTTGGTGCGAATATAGTTTAGATTGCAAATCTAGACTTTGAATTAGGATTTTTTGACTTAAACTGTACCTTAATCTTTAAGCCTTAAAAACTCTTCCTTTGTCTTTATATATTTTTAAAATAATTGATTAGATTAACCAATTTTTAATTCTTGTGTTCTGTTTATAAAGGAAATAAACCAAAAAACTGTAAAAATATTGGCAACAAGTTTAGAGAAGTAGCGAGATTAGAGTTGTTAACAAGGCCAAAAGTAGCAAGGCCGAGGCCAAGGCTACATATTTCAAGGCCAAGATCAAGAGCAAGAACAAAAGATACAAGGACAAGGCCAAGGACAAGGCCAAGAATTTTAAGGTCAAGTCCAAGAATTGGAGTTTCAAGGCCAAGATCTGCGCAAATATTTTCAAGACCATAGGCCTAAACTTTATTGGTTAATATTAAAGCCAATTTTTAATAAAACTGCAGGTTACAATTGCTTTGACAATAAACCACATAATGTAAAAATTAGGCAAGGTTATGCGAAAAGTTCTACGAAGTCAATTAGAAAATATAGTTGTAGATATATATGAAAAAATTACATAAAAATAAAGAATGAAAACTTTTAATTCTTAAATTTATGTTTTTTTTTGAAGGCGAAGGCCAAAACAATCAAGGCCAAGGCCAAATTTTTAAGGCCAAGACGAAGGCTAAGGCCAACAGTTTCAAGACCAATACCAAGGCCATAATTTTTGGCCTTAAGGCAAGGCCAAGGCTAAGGACTAACAAAATGATAAATGATTTTATTAAAAATAAAAAATGTTTAGTAAAGACGTGATAATAACAAGGTTAATGTAGAAAAAACATTCAGATTCTTTCTTATATGTTTTGATATATATATGTACATACATAACAAATTTATTTATTCTTTCTTTAGTCGTTTGGAGCATCAGAAGAGCAAGCAGGTAAAGTCCTAACTTAAACAGATGGTATTTATATTTCTTTTAAATACTATTTTTTACAATTTTATTAACATAATATCAAAAGCTATATTTGGGGTAAAGTTGCTTACAATTTTTTATTGAGTAATTTTACCTAGTCACTTTTTAATATTATTATTAGTGTTAACCATAGATCTGGAAAATGAAAATAAAAATTAATAAGCGAGACGAAGATAAATGCCGTTTATGCTATTTATGTAAAAACAGCTTGTGATATTTTATCAGATATTATATAACTATTTCTGTTAGCATCTTATAGTAATGGAACCTTTTTTTTTTTTTTCTAAATTGCGAGTTCATCCTATGCTGTTTGTTAATCCAACACAAACTACAAGGTTACAATAAACTAAAATGATCTCTTTCTATGATCCTCAATTTAGTACTCTTCATTTTATTCAAAAAATTAGCTTCAAATTTTCATAACGAGTTTGTAAGAGAACTTTATGAAAGTATAATTTTTTCTTCTGGTCATAATTTCTGAACGAAACAGTTCTTAACTTAATTGTTGTACATATAATAATAGTGCATATAGTAAAAAATTTCTCTCACTTTTTATATATATCTAAGATATTTAGAAAACTAATTTTTTAGTTTTAGTCATGTTGTTAAGGTCCTCTAAAAAAGACTAACGTTATTGTCACTGGACACCGCGGCAGACGGGTTAACTGAAAATTTCATGCCTCTATCTTTTTGCCATCAATGGCTGTTAAAAATAAAGAGCTTATGATATTAGAAACATTTTTTCTATTTGGTTGTCGTATTATAATATAAGAAAGTTCATTTACTTGTCGTTCAAGAAAAACTTAACAGAATTAGGAGTTGTGTTCGCCCGAAGCACACTTTTCTTTATTAGTAATGTTAGATATAATTGTGTTTCTAGTGATATTATTATTCTTTGAACTGTACGTATGAGACGATTTTATAATGGCGCATTTGCCTCTTGAGATGTCAGTATTATTTGGTCTACATTTTTTTCAGATCAGAGATGTCAATATTATTTGGTCTACATTTTTTTTTAGATTCTAGAATATCAGTCACTTTTCTGTAAACATATTTTTTATTACTTTGTCAATATTTTTATTGATATCAAGTACCAGTTGTTTTCTTGTAGAATGCACACGATCATTTTTTCTAAGTTCTTATTACCTATTTGTTTGACTGTGTATCTCGCTGTTTCGAAAATATACTTTTTATCATTTTCAAGTTTTTAAGAGAGATCAGAAATTGCTCTTCTTTTAGCCTGTTTTCCTTAAAATATCAATGTCTGCCACCCTTTCTTTAACTCTGGCGTTTCTAATTCGTTTGAGAGTTTCCATACAAGTTCTTTAAAGTCAAAATTAAATACATTTTCTTAGCAGGAAAATGGCTTTTTATGAAAGATATACTCGGAGTATTGAACATCCTTTATATTTTGTTTGTACGTGGTTTGTAATGTTAATCTTTTTTTTTTCTAACTCTTTTTTCTTGAGCACTTTCAATTTTCATAACATTTCTCTTCTCCAAAAATTTTAAACATTTCGACATTTTAATAACATCACCAGTCACAATGGAAACAAAATCTTTATTCTTAAACTTTATTTAAGACAATTTGTACTTTATTGTTTATTTACACAATTTTAAATCAAAAAAAATTTTTTTTCTAAATTCTTTAAAGTTGCAGATGATTTTGTGTTTTTATTGATTTAAAGAAAGTATTTTGACTTTATATTAATAGTAGGTCTTAAAGTTACCACAATCATATCTTTTGATGACTATATCGCGCAGTTTGGTTGAAAACGACTGTCATGTTTTCTGTAAAAAAAAACAAAGCAATTTAAATAGCAACATTTTAAATTGAAAATAGTTGTTCTTAGGCGGGTCCGGGGGGCAACAACCTATATTGGATTAAAAGCAGATGGGTCAAAGTTTAACCATACGTATTCAGATTTCTACAGAAACATAGAGAATTTAATAAAAAATCACATTCAAGTATGCTATCATTTCCTACACCAAAAAGTTATCTTTCTCTGCTTTTTACAGAACAAAATGTAACTTTATAAATTATTTTACATTGATCTCTAAAAGCTTTTTTAATATTCTTCCGATTGATATATAATATATGAAAGTTCACAGATGTGGTTTAAGAAATGAATTTAAATTTGAAATTTTTGCTTTTTAACAAAGTAATTGTTCTTTTAAAAATGACAACTTTGAGCAGCTGCTAGATTTTTGCAAACCTGATAATAATGCCAATTTTATATTATTTCAAACCACTTATCAACGTAATTACTTTTATTTAAAGTTATCAATACAATTTTTGCGGTTCTGAATTTTACATAAAAGTTATGATATTTGTAAATAATGTATACGCAGTCAGATAATAGTACAACAACTATAAACAAACGAGTGAATTCATTAGTGTCACTGGAAGACATTTAATAACTCCCTACACTTAAATAATGGCAACCCTACAAAGACCAACGGAGCCTACAAATAATCAAAATGGATCAAGAGCAAAATTATTAGAGGGAAATCAACATGTTGAACATAAATGTTAAATGCATAGAACGCAACACAACAAGCAGTGACAAATCAAGCATAATCTTGACTTTAGACAAAATAACAAATTTATTGACAAGGTTTAAAATGGCAAAAAAAGAAGCTGAGTAGAAGAATGCTGGATGACTGCAAAAGCATCAATACTGTTGAATAATGGCTATCAAAACCAATAACAGAAGTTAAAGCAGCAATGCAATTAAAAACGAAATGGTAAACAAATTGGGTATAATAAACCAAGACAAACGCGTCAAAAGATTCGAGTAAGGAAAAAAAATTATGGAACAGCAGTTAATAATTCATAAAAAAAGCATAACAAGCTTCATTGCGAAAACTTCAAAACAAAGAAGAATGGTATCTAAAGAAACAAAAAAACAGAAACATTGCGTAAATCATTTAGAAACGAGAACGAATCTGCTCAACAACCCGTTAATCTTAAAAAGTATACTATTACAAAATTTGATGGCGATTATAAAGACTGGTTACGATTTTGGATACTCGGTGGAGGTCGATAACTCTAACAAATTTAATTACTTAATGAAACTCGTCAAAGGAAAACCGAGAGAGGATATATTTGATTTACCACACTCATTGGAAGGATACGAAAAAGTAAAGCGTATATTACAAGACACTTATGGAAAAGATATTTGGATTCACAAAACGTTGATTAAAGATCTTGAAGGAATGACGGCTTTACACAAAACGCACAAAATCAAAGAAATTTAAGATTTTTATATTAATCTTGCAAGAACAGTACGAACATTAAAAACGATGCAAAAACTACAAACTGATGAATTATTTTTGTATTACCAATCAATAAACTTGGACCAGTTGCAAAATACTCAGATTTCAACTCTGAATAAATAAAATACGATAACAACAATGCAAACGTATAGTCAAAGTCTTATGAAAACCAAATTACTGCATTCAAGCAAGACAGTGGTAATTATGATAAATCAATGATTACAAGTGTTAATAAAAATAATGTATTTACAGTAAGATACAAATTTACAGAAGTAAAGGTTGTGTAAAAGTGTTAAACGTTGCTAGACGCATAGAGACTTTAAAAAACAAAACATTATGCTACAAATGCATTGGTTATGGACATTCCGCAGAAAATTTTGAATCAAGAGGATGCAAAAACTGTAACAAAAAACATCACACGACAATTTATCAAAACAAAAATGCAACAATGGACGATAAAATGAAAAATAAAAAAGAAACCAGGGTAACGATTTTCAATGCGAGTGCAACTGTTCACCCTTTCAAAAGCAAATTGTGATAAGCAAGGATAATGTTGGATATATACGGGTGCTGGAAATTCTTATATATGTACAAACTTGATAACAAAACTAAAAATGAAACCCGCAAGAAGGGAATATAAAACCATTGAACAACTATATGTAATGGTAAAAAAACGTGTGGAAATATATAATGAAACGCTAGAAGCAATAACAATAACGGAGTTTCGCATCAAGATTGAATGCATCAATGAAGAAAAAGAAATACTGACATTTTTACCTAATCTGATAATCAAGAAAGTAAAAAAGTAATTTGCGAGCCTGAGGAGACTGAAATTTAGTAAGATAGAGAAATGATGAAATACAACCTGTTCTCATAATACTCGTTGCTGATTATCAACGAAATAAAAACTACAGAACCGGTGGTTCTTGGAAAAAATCCGGATAAACATTCCAAAGCTGAATTAACTCTTTCTGGGAGACAAATGGAATTAAGTTCTGGTATTGAAAAGGGATTATTATTGAACACTGGTCGTGAGGAGTTAGAGCAAATGTGTAGTCATAAAGTACTTGGATTGTCACACAGAAACAAGGAAACAATGTTCCACCAAGACTTTAGCAAAAAGCTACACCAAACAAACAAAGGTTATTATAAAACTAGTATTCCAAGGAAAACAGGTTTTGTGAACTACCAAACAACAGGGTTCTAGCTTTTAAAAGATTAAAAAAGTACAACAATGCAATTGAAAAAATCCTAATAAACTAGAACAGTATAATGATATAATGATGGAACAGATCGGTCAGGGAATACATGAAACAGTGGCAGAAAAACCTACGAGAGAAATTTTTCACTGCACTTCTTATCAAGCTGTAATCAAGGAAAATGCTGAGTCAACAAAGATACGAGTTTAATGATTGTTTAGCAATAAAAGATGCTCAATTACTTTCGTTAAACGATTGTCTGGAAATGGGACCATTGCTGCAACCCCTAATATTAGACATTCTAATACGAAATCGGATGAACAAACTCTGCGTTTTAGCTGACATTAGGAAAGCATTTCCACGAATTTGAATTAACGAGATGTGAAGTGACGTACAACGATTACTTTGGCGTGAAGACTAAAGAAAAAGAAATTGATCGAGCTTCAATATACAATGGTAATTTTTTGTTCCAGCTCAAGTCCGTATATTCCAGGCGCTACCATTAAAAAAAATTTATTAAAATACATGGTTGTTTATCTAAAAACAATCTTTTCTTTGGAAGTAGATACTCATGTCGATGATCTGCAGGCGGTTGGAGAAAGGTAAGAACAGCTTTTAAGTTTAAATACTAATGAACACAAATCTTGAATGAAGAAGGATTTCAATTAATGTTGATGACAAATCAACAAAAATACTTGGACATCCTTGAAACAAGAAAACGGATCAAATGTCAATTGAATTTACTTTTTGCATCAACAACCGAAACAAAAGAAATTTTAACAAAAAGAAAAGTTCTATCCGCAATCAATAGTGTTTTTGACGTTGACTATGCTTATTAAAACTTGGATGGGATTATCTAATTCCAATGGAACTTTTGGAAGAATGGCATACTTGGATCAAGGTAACAAGCAACAAATGAACTATTTTGATTCCTCGGAGACTGTGTCCAAAAGAGTTATTTAACAAGATCTCCACGGATTTTCAAATGCAAGTAAATTGGCAGTATGTGCATGCATCTTTGTTGAAACCGAGTTCAGTAGATCTTATTAAATGGAGAAGAAAAATGACTTTATGTCCCGACAAAAGAAAACCCAAGCGATCTTAGAACAAGAGGAGTGTGTTAGATGAAGCTGTCAAGCTTGTGGTTAAATGATCCAATATGTTTGAGTCATAAAGAAAATTGGCCAAACCAATTGGGAATATTTTTATAATTTATATGACACAATATATGAAAGTATAACTGTAAAGGATAACGTCTGTATGGTAACTGAAGAAATAAAAGAAAATCGCACGTTTTAAGAATTGTGGAGTAAATATAATTATTGAAATATTTTTAAGGATATCATCAAGGATGAAAGGTTCATTTATAATTGTCTTAATAAAGAAAAAGTAGTTAGACCAATAAAAACGTAGGAGACGATAGAAGCGGAAGCCGTCAATAGTAAACTTCTGCAACGGTCTGTTGTGCTATAAGCCGATATGGAACTTAAGCAGGATAAAAAGCATCTTTGGAGGTGTCATGGAAGAGTCACAGTCGGAATATGCAATATCGAGAGCCAAGTTTATGAAAAACTGTAAGACTCGTATGAGAAAATGCTGTATGAGCGAATATGTACATGCAAGGGAAGAATGAAAACAAACAAGTAATAAAGGAAGTAACGTAAAATTGTCAATTGTTAAAACTATAGTGCTTATTAAAGAGGTTGTAAAAAATATAGCACTTCTCAATATTGGACTTGTTGAAGGCGAAATTAAAGGAAAAGACGAGGCTACGCGTGGTTTAAAAACACGATCGGGAAATAGTTATGTGATTGAACAACCAATTCAACTGATGTGTGACTCGGAAATCGATTATGAGGCAGAGAGAATAATTGAATCTAAAAAGAACGTGAAAATTAATGAAAAAGTCGAAACCCTTAAAAGAGTACCTAGACGGGCAAAATTAGATTCCAGACATAAAATTGTATCTTAATATTAACATTAATGTATTTGTAATAATGCGGTCTTCGTGAAGGTATTGGAAAATTGCGCCAATGTAGTTACATTTATTTAAAGTTATTAATATAATAGTTTGTGATTGTGAATTTTATATAAAAAGGATCATATTTGTAAATGATATATTTCCAGTCATATGATAAAAAAACAAGTATAAACAAATGAGTGAATTCATTAGTGTCACTGGAAACGTTTAATCATTTCCCACAACACTTGTAGATAAAATTTAGTTTAAAGAAAGGCTTATTAGTGAACTAATACGTTTTTAGAATTTTCTTTTATAATTAAGTATTTTTAAATATCGAAAAATTCAAGTTTAAAAAATTGTCAACTGACTTTAACAAGCTTTTAATATTTGAATATAAGTTATTCTTTTTTTTAATAAGAACATGATTTAGATTTTTATTAGAATAAGCTGTGAGCAACCCGTATTCTGGGTTATTGGTAAATAAGCCTATAATAACATTTTTTTATCGATATTATTTAGTCAACGACATAAAGACTTCAATAAATAAATGCTTCAAATCAATAAATGCTAAAAATTATAATAATAATACTCGCAATACATATAATTTTAATACTAACATACAGGGTTCCATTAATTTGTCCCTTTATTGAGAGTTAATCAATAAAGATAGGTTGCCAGCATTTCTATGGCACTGCGTTTAAAAGTTGAAAAGACATAAAACAAATCATCGTGAGTCATTAAATAACTTATTTAAATTATAACAAGTATAATTTTGTTAATGACACGGCATAGTACTAAAAAATAGCTATAAAATCAAAAACTACAAAACTGGTTTTGCAATGATTCCAGTAAACGAAACTATTTTTACCTCAATTATATAGAATTCTGAATTCTTTCAAACTGTTGACTATGAATAATACAGTAAGTTTCAAATCATATATAAGTTTACAAATCATATATAAGTTTTATGGTATAAAACCATCTAAAAAAAAGAAGAATTTAATAAAATAATGTTTAAATTTTTATATAAAAAAAGTTATTAAATATAACTAATTATTATAAATAGTTACAATGTAAACATAATAAAATATGCAGTGACTAACATTAAAACTATAATAAGTCTTAAAAAAAAGTTTTTCTAAACTTGAGAAACAATTACCTGCTTGCCACCGGAAACACCTGTCAAAACCTCTGCATTAATATAATTATTTCAAAGAGCACAAACTTTCAGTTTGTTACAATTGCATAGCCCGGCTTTGTGATTTAAATTTCTGATAAGCATAATTACACATCCAATTTTTAATTTTTCAACAATATCTAAATTTTTAGTTTGTTAAAAGTTAAAAGTTAAGCTGTTCAAAAACTCAACAAAAAAGTTATTATGTTAAGGTTTATTATTTTAATTTATTATTTTAAGGTGGTCATCTACAATTTGATTAGCACTAAAACGTGCTTAGACCTTTCCTCGTAGTGCAGGCACATCTTCATTGATTGATAATGATTGATTGAAAAAATCCAGAAACTGTTTAGATTGTGTTATTTTTTAAATAATAAAGTTAATATTGTCTTGGTATTTGATTTTAAAGTGCCTTCATTTATTTAAAAAAACTGTAACTATTTCAGTGCTGAGGGTTTTCTGATTTTTTTTTGATTTTTTTTTTTTGTTGTTGTTATTTTTTCAAAAGTGTTATGAAACTTCTTTAGAAACTGCTAATCTTAATACGATTTTCTTTCAAAACATAAATAAAAAACAAGTTAGAAATTAAGAAATCATGTTTAGAGGAATCATCTTGTTTAGCATCTCTAAATATCTTTCAACAATACAACCAATTTCTATAATTTGAACATGTCGTATTTAAATTCATTCCTTAAAAGGATCTATTTGACAGGTATTTTAGGCATCTGTTCAATAATGTTTGCAACTAGAACAAAAGTCTAGTCACTATTTGGAACATATCAGGTCGTCAACTCCTACGTGAAAATACAAAAAAAAGACTAAGTTAGTAAGTTAGAATAAGTTAGAGTAAGTATGAAATTGGTAGTTATAAAAAGGACGAATATCAAGTTAAGAAGCTTAAAATATTGAGGTAGAATTGGCATAACAGAATAAGGTAATTTTTTATCTGAAGGGTTGAGATTATAATTACTTTATTTTATTATTATATTATTGTTATTATTATTATTGTTATTATTGTTATTGTTATTATTGTTATTATTACTATTATTATTATTAAGATCATAATGTCTTATTTAGTGCGGTGTATACAAGTTCTGGCTTTATGTTAGTAAAACTAACAGTAAAACTCCAGCGTAAAAAGTAAAACTCCAGCGAACTACGATGTTCTAACCGGTCCTAGCATGGCATTTTTCACTCTTAAACCGACTGCAGCAAGTTAACAAAAAGTAAAAATAAAGCGCACCTTTAATCCGTTAATGCAACGGCGTCAAACCGCTTAAGGTTGTACAGTGGACCAGCACTGGCATGCCGGCGGCAGTTTACGCATGACGGTCTGATTGAAAGATGGCGTAATTTTTAATTTTTCATAGTTGCCCACTAGGATCTCATTCTATTTTCTTTTGAAATGCTATTTCATCAATCATTAATGAGCAGATACATGATTTTCCTTTTTCTTTTAGTTCTTCTACTTTCAGATTTAAGACTTCTATTTTTGTGTT
This sequence comes from Hydra vulgaris, assembly GCF_038396675.1. NCBI lineage: Eukaryota > Metazoa > Cnidaria > Hydrozoa > Anthoathecata > Hydridae > Hydra > Hydra vulgaris. Next base: position 21,668,199 of record NC_088926.1, read on the forward strand.
AAGATACTGATTGAAATCTAGGTTTGCGCTTGACTTTTTGATACCATTTTTGAAGTTTTTTTGGATGAAAAAGCATTTTAGTAAACGTTTTTCTGACATAAACAAGCACTATGAGAGTAGAAATTTATGGTAAGAGCAAATTTTTTCAATTTGATTAGATATTCTTTAGTGCATATAGATTTAAGCAATTGTTTAAAAACGGTTTTTTTAGCATTAAATATTATAAAAGTTTAAATAATTTTAAAATATTTAACAAATTTTAATTTCACGTAGTTAACAAATTTTTAATGGAAAAGTTGCATAGATTTTTTATTGAATATTCTTAGTAAACATCACTTACAGAATGTCTAAAGTAGGATTCTTCATTGGCCATTTGTATTTCCATCAAATGTTAAAGTAAAAATTGTAAATTGGATACTCTTTGGTGAAGTCGCGAGTTTCGTTACTACAAAACTTTAATTTTTTTTTCTTGCTTTGAAATTAATTTTAATACTACTTTTTAAGACTGATTATTGAGTAACATAATGTTTTTTAGAAATATTCAGACAATATTTTCTCTTTTTTAAAGTAGGTTCCTTGCTTCTTATATTTTGTTTCTTAGAGGATGTTTCAGCTCTGGCTAAGAACGCAGTTTAAAGGGTAGTTTCAAAAGAAGTAGCATCATTTATTGCCTTGATTTTCTTTTCATTTTTATTTGTGGTCAGGTATAATTTTTTTCACTAAACTACAGGGAAATCAATAATGCTTGTTAAAGCTTCCTTTTTAATTCACTTTTTTATGACTTAAAAATTCCAATCAATAACAACATATGAATCTGGTGTAAAATGTTTAGAACAAACCTTGAAATCTTTGTTGGATTAATGTTTTGTTTACACATAGTAGCAACCAAATTATTTTGTAATAATAAATCTTTTGGAAATCTGTGACATAAAATAAGTTTCATAAATATTTATAACTTTTGGCACATTTAGTAAACATCATCATATAGGAATTCAGTAAACGAAATGGCTTGAACATAGTTCTAAACTATGCTATATTCTATATATTTCTATTAGTTGGAGAAAAATAAAAGTGCTTTATTATCAAGAAATAAGCTAGTTATTATTGAATTGTACTTCATAAAGATGAACGTTTTAGTTTAAAACAACAAATATTTATATATAGTTATTAACCAAAAACATTTTATACAAATATCAACATAAGTCATAACATGTACTACTATTTATAAAAACTTATTTAAATTGCAAGAGTCCGAAATAAAATACCATTAGTCATTGATAAAGGTATTGATGGACAATAAAAATTATTATTATTATGTTTAAAGATAAACAGTCTAAGATCTTTATTTATAGTAATACTATATATAAACTTCATAAATTTTAAATAAAGAATAATTTGATGACTACTCTTAGCAGTCATAATAGTTTATTCTTTATTTAAAATATAGTTAATGTTACCATAAGTAAAGAAGTAAAAATAAGTGACTTAAGACTTAAGTTATTTTTAAAATTTTAATTTACTTACCTTCGTTTTTGCCTGTTTTTGAAACTAAGCTTAAAAGTTTTATACTTTCCATGGGCAAACGTACTTTTTTCCTACTAATGATTCTATTTTTTAAATGTTAATGATTCTATTTTTTAAATGTTAGCTTTCTTTTGTTACTAAGAATTAATTTGTTTTACTGTTTGTAATGAGCCAGTATACTTTATTTATAGTATTAATCTGTATACTTTACAAAGCTTATTTAATTTTATAATTGTAAGAAGTTTATTACTACATTTCCAAAAGGGTTTTTTAAGATTATGATGACAAGATCTTTGTGATCTTCTTTAAGTTAACTTGTTTATTTTGTTTATCATTGTAAATTTGTTAAAATTAATTGTTATTTTTGTTACTGTTACATAATTATACAATGTAAACAAAAAAAAATTAGTATAAAATAGATTAACTCGTCCTGAAATAAATGAACTTATTCAAAATCTATGCGGAAGTGGAATGGATAATTCAACAAATTGTTTTTGTGATTAAGTTAGGTACTCAAAAAAGCGTATGATAAAATGCGGGAAAGGAGGGAGAGGGAGGAAGAAATAATAGCGTACGTACTTAATGGACGACCCCTACTAGTTTTTGTTTTATAAATATAGTTAGAGGTGTAGCTACCGGGGAGAAATTGGAGCAAGTGATTCAAGGGCGCAAATTATTTGGGCGCAAATTTTCTTTTTCACTTTTTCTAGATTACCTTGGAAAAATCAACAAGTATCATATCACAGGCAAACGCAGTCAGAAAGTCTGATAGCAACTTCAATCCGATTTATGTGATGACATAAACTGCTTATGCACCGTGCGTGACAACCAGCGGGATTAGAGTCTATTGCGCAGGAGGGCATAGTTTTTAATGAAATACCGCTCAAATATCATAACTTAAAGTTATCCAATCACACTCCACTTTTTAAAAAAAACTATCCTATGATATATTTTTAAAAACGTCATAAGCAATCAAGGCATTACAAATAAAAGAAAATAATGTTCTTAAAAATTAGTAAGTCAAATTTATAATTAGTTTATAGTTACTTTTTTATGTTGTTTTTTTTAAGCAAATTTTGTCAAATGTTTAGATAAAAATTCAATAATAAATGTCTCGATTAGATTTCATTATTTTTATTATTTATAAGAATTTAAAAACGTCTAGATTAAATTAACATTTGATAGTATATTTGCCAGATTTACAAACAGATATTTTATATTCTTATATTAAGAATATTGCTTCAACAAATAACAGCAAGCAAATAATCTGTTTGTTATCCGCAAACATTCTTAAGCAACTAAATGACATCTTGGAAATTTTTAATGTTCTCCAGATTAAAATAGAGTTTTTTAGGGACGTAATAAATTTCTCCCTTGAGAAGGCAGGGGAGGAAAAAAGAAGGGGAGGGAAAAAAGAAAAAAAAACAGTTGGGATTGACTAAAACATTGATAGTTTTACATTAATCAGGGTTTCTGCCAGATAAGGGAAAACAGGGTAAAGTCAGTGAAATCAGATATCTACAAAATGAGGGATAATCAGGGAAAATAGCTCTTCATCAAACTTGCGCATCTTAAGTAAGTTTTATATGTATATACATAATATAAAATTTTATTCAGCAAATAGTTTATGAACTTCTTCTTCTAATGTGGGTTATAATATTGTTTATATTTTTGGAATTGACGACCATTTTTTTACACGAATCTAGGTCTAACTTTTATTTAATTGAGTTAGGGTGACATTAAAATAAGTTAAGGAAAACAGATAGATAGGGAAATAAATGGAAAAAATTGGGAAAATTCATGTTAAAATATTGGCAGACACCCTGTTAATATTGAAGTATGCAAGAAACAATTATTTTACCTTATCCATGATTTTTGTTGTAATTACTTCTTGGGAGTTAAAACAGTTGATAAAAATCGAATCGAACCGACTTTTAAGAAAGTAATTTATTAAATTACGGCTTTTAAACGCTTTCAAATCACATTTTAAAACTCCCTATTTTAAAATCGCAAAACTGCCATTTTTACTAACCGTTGGAATAATTATACTAGAAACACTGAAACACTCTTTAAAACTCTTTTCAGCTTCGGATCCTATTTTCAGCTTGTCTAACATACCTCTCCAGCTTGTCTAACATACCTCTTTGAATAAATACGAATCGAGTACAATTTTTGATTAGTCTGTTCCTGTCGGCATAGTAATTAAAATGACGTTTTATGAACGTTTAAAAGACGTTAAAAAACGGCTATATTTTGTCTCCCACAGGAGAACAAAGTTTTTGAAACTGAAATTAATAAAAACATGTTTAAGAAGCAGCATGTCACAACACTGTCTATGCTCTTTGGCCACTATATTGGTTGAGGAAGCAATAGCTTGTTAACTTGATTTGGGTAAATCACTTTATCAATTTGCAAAGGAAAAGGCAAGATAAAAACAATTTTAAACTATGTGCTAGAAATTGGAAATGTCTGTAAATTTTGAATAGGTTTGATTTTAAATAATTTATTATTTTTATAAAGTTATATTCAATTAGCAATAAAATAAAATATTTATTTAATTGTCCGAATTAGAAGAATATAAACATATACGAAAACATCAATAAGATGACTAAACGCGTGGCTTTTTCCAAAGAAAAACGTTAAATTTTGAATGATATTTGAATCAGAATTTCTAACCTAAATCTTTACTTTATTTTGATTGGATTATTTGCATCAGGATTGCCAACTATACCCATTTGGTATCTTCTACTTGGATATTAGAAACATGTAAGGTTTTTCTATTACATATTGTATAAAACCCCTACAATTTAAACACAAATTTTTTTTTTAACTTTTCTCGACTAACTTTGAGAAAAAAGAGGGGGCACCAATTTTACTTGCTCAAGGCGCAAAATATGTAGTTACGCCGTTGCATATAGAATACATATGACTAAATTACACTGCTTTTGATTCGTAAAAAGTAAAAATATAATGCTGTATATAAAATAATAACTGCTTTTCATACTATAATAGAACAGAATCGGTATTCTACTATTGATTCTAAATAATTTAATTAATTAAACAGAAATAAAAAACAAACAAAAAAATAATTAAATAAAAACACTAAAATAATTTACTGTAATAAAAACAGTATAATTCTAATAAAAAGAGAACAACAAAATTTTTACTTAAGATATAAATCTTTCTTTTCAGAAATGTTGCATTTTTATGCTGCTTTTTTAAAAGAAATTATAATAGCTTAAGTACGTAGTATAAAATTTATTTACTTTGGTATGAGTTTTATATTTGAGTTGCTGGGTAGTCCATTTTGTCGAAATTTGAAGCATTTTAAAATTAATGATTGATCCGGTGATTATCAAATAGATTACCCAGGGATTTAAAATATTTAAATAGAAGGAATTTTGGGAGTAAATCAGAACAACAAACCTGCCACAACATCGCAAAATACAATTTGTTACTAGATTGTCTGTTGCCAGGTTACACTTAGCAAAATACAATTATAATTCGAGTGACTACAATTTGCAACTTACTTTGATTACATGAAAAAGAAATGGGCTAAAATTAGGTTTTCTAAACCCTTGCCAATAAGTGATGATGAAGTGGCATTTTTTAAACTAATAATTTTTTGAATTTAAATATAAAAAAACTTGTTAGTTATATTATTACACTTATTACATATTGTTGACTGTTATTAAAACATTGTTATTAGTTTTCTGTTACTAGATAATTTAAGTTGTTTCAAAACCCAGCAGATTATTCGTAGAAATGAAAAGCCTTTGAAAGAACAATTCACTTTTTTTTAGTTTTTTATTTTTTATTTTTGCATAGGTAGAGATGCTGGTTGGATAGCTGCTTCTTTATTCATTGCCAGAATTTGCTTTGGGTAAAAAAATATTTTCTCACAGTTCTTATTGTTACCGTAGTTTTCAATTGATTATTTTTATGTTTTGATCATATCGGTGTTTAATGCTTATTTTAAGTTTGTACAAAACCACTCTTTTTAGAGCGAATTAAGACTAGCATTTTAGAGTAGTAATATATGTTAACCGGTTAATTTTAAGTTCAATATTTTTTTTTAAATTTACCGATAAATTTAATACAAAAAAAGGTAAACTTAAAAAGCTCGACAAAACCGTTTAATTAAAATACAATATTGGTCATTGAACTTATCAGTAAATTTATCGGTAAGTTATTCCTTTGCAACACAATTTTGGAGTAATTTACAAAGTTTAATTTTCAACTTTATTTTAACAAGAAAACATGAAATAAAAGTAAACATTTTTATCACACAAACAAGCATACTACTTTGCAGTAATCCATTAATTCATGTTTGTATTATACCTCCACAGATTTCTTTCAAATGCTGATCTTAATGCTTTAATGAGGCTATATTATTCTGCATATATATATATATATACATATACATATATATATATATATATATATATATATATATATATATATATATATATAAATTTATATATATATATATATATATATATAATTTATATATATATATATATATATATATATATATATATATATATATATATATGTATGTATATATATATATATATATATATATATATATATATATATATATATATATATATATATATATATATATATATATATATATATATATATAAGTTATATATTTAAAGTTCTTTAACCCACACTTGTCCGTCCACATCTTGAATACAGTATTGTTGTATGGTCTCCTAAAATGAGATACATCAATATTGGAACGAGTAAAGAGACGAGCAACTAAGCTAATTTCTTCTCTTATAATATGAAGAAAGACTCATAAGTTTAAATTTAACAAAACTTTTAACTCGGCGTTTAAAAAGTGACATTATACAAATTTTTAAAATTGTCAACAGAGTAAATAGTGTAAATCTAACTTTAAATTATTACAATATTAAGACAATTTTATTACAAGAGCAAATAAATATATATAAAAAATCAGACTCAGACTCGTGGACACAACAATACCGTACAGAATTTACTGAAAGTTCTTTTAGACAAAATTATCTCCTTAGTCGAGCGGCAACCGCATGGAATGATTTACCGGTTAAACTAGTAATTTTTCATATCATAAATCAGTTAAAAAAAACTTGATAAATGCCTACAAAAGATCAATAAGTAAAGAAACTTATTTTATTTTACTCATAAATATTTAAAAGGGTGTTTACGGTGTTTAAATAACGCTAGCTGTATTAATACAGATACAGCTTGATTGCAAAAGCAAAACAAAAAAAAAACCTTTTTTTATTACAGATTGACACTTACTTGATATATACTCGCTTAATCCTTATCATGCCGCAAACACCCTATCATTATTAATGATAAAGATGAATTTTATGCTAATCGGAGTTCATTACATAGATCCATAAATCAAAGGAAAGTTCTCCAATTTGACGTTGAAGTTTTAAATACACTAAAAACGCCAACATTCGCCTTATGTTTTTTGAAATTAAGAAATCCTTAACAATGTTTTTTTCAAGTTTTTACGCTTGGAATTTTTTTCATTATTCAAGCAAAGTAAAAGTACAGTACTGCCATTAACATATTCATAAAAATTCTGATTTATAGAATTTGAAAAAAAAGTAGTAATAAGAATACTCAAAATATCGGTGTGGCTATTTATACATACCGAATGTATACGCAATTGGCTATTTATACATACCATAGGTACGTTTTTATTTTGTATTCATAAAATGACTTAAATAGAGAGAACTCGCGAGGAATGCACATAAATCGACTCGAAGTTTGGGTAAGTGCAGTCAATCTTAATACTAATCTTAACTCTAAATAATTTATCACTTTGTATATGTTTATGTTTCGGGTGCTAATTTTTTTTGGCACTACATCTGACTTAAATATTTCAATTGCAGAATATGAATTGTTGTTGTTTAAAATGAAAGAAAACGGTATTCAATAACAAACTTCATTACCTAAAGGACTATATCTTGTTTTAAAGTTTTAAAAATACACAAAAAACGTTAAAACTTATTCACAGTATGGATTTCGTTTTCGAAGTATTTATAACTTTTGAACTCTTTTCTTACTCTTTTATCATAAAACCTATTCTCATCAAACCTATTCCACTTTTGTATTAAAATATTATATATATTTAAAAGCAGAATAATTTTTTTTTTCACTTTTATTTTTACTATAAAATTCTAATAAGAAAAATTACGTTGAAAAAACGTTGTTCTAACGGTTTCCGTATCGTTGGAAAGAAGTTGGTATGATGTAATAAATGAAACAGCGGGAAAATGTCATTTTGCAAACGTTATTGCAACGATGCAACGATTACACAGGTCAACAAAAAAAAAAGTTTTCTGGTGCCGACCAAACAATTTATTTTTTGTATAGCATTTCTCATTTTAATTTCAAATATGTAACTCTTTTTTTACCATCAGGTCAAGTTGTAAAGATATTTAGGTTCAAATCTGAAGTATTTAGGGTAAAGTCCCTAATATTGTCGAAAAAAAAGTTATTCAAAAGTATGTCAACCTGGGTCTCAAAAGAAGCGTATTTTCATAGAGATTTTAGAAAACATAAATGTTTTTCCTTAAAATTTATTGACAAAAAAATTATGTGAAAAAATGCGAAAGACTCTTAAAAAAAAGTCAACAGAATATTTTTAAAGTCTCTATGAAAATACGCTTCTTTTGAGACCCAGGTTGACATACTTTTGAATAACTTTTTTTACGACAATATTAGGGACTTTACCCTAAATACTTAAGATTTGAACCTAAATATCTTTACAACTTGACCTGATGGTAAAAAAAGAGTTGCATATTTGAAATCAAAATGAGAAATGCCATACAAAAAACAAATTGTTTGCTCGGCACCAAAAAAAAAATTTTTTTTGTTGACCTGTGTTATATGCAACGTATTGCAACGATGTAAAAATGCCGTTATAATAACGTTACTTATGAGCTAAGAGGAGTCGGAAAGGCGTTACAGCAAAGTTAAATTTTATAAAAAAAGACGTTATATTTTGACAAAAATGACGTTGAGACAATGTCTTTTCTATCGTTGTTTATACATTTGAACAATGGCAGAAATAAAACATACAACAACTTTATTTTGACAACTTTGGCCAAACGTTGTAAGAAAAACGTTCTTCGACGTTTTTCTAACATTTTGGCTATGTTATTTCTATACTGCAAAGAACAATAAAGTACAATGTATCACTGTATAACATCGTGCTGTGAAGTTTTTTTTCCATTTATTTATTAATTTTATATACGGTAACTAAATTAGTCAAATAAATAAATACTGAAATTAAAAGATTAAAAAATAAACCTTGCAGTAATTGTATTTCAAAATTTTAAAATTAAATGCAATAATTTAGAGTGAAACTAGATTAATTTTTACTTTCTTTCCAAATTTCAACCATATCTCAAATAATTCGCGTATTCTTTATTTGACAAAGAGGAAAAAATATGTGAAGAAACATGAAGTTACAAACAATTATAAACATACGGAATGAACGAATAGAAACACTACAAATACCAGATCTTGGACTAACTTTCTGCTTTCGAAAGATTATTGACTACAAATTGTTAAGCATACAATTCCTAAAATTAAGTTTAAAACAATTCTTAAATAAGCTGCAAAACTAATGAAACTGCCCCCCAAATGTTTTGATTGAATAAATAACCAAAATTTATAAAACACACAACCGTGACATGATGGATAAAAGCAATTATTTTCGTGTTTGAGTTCATATTTCTGTAAAGTTTTTTTTTACAGGGGTTATTTTGGCTAAGACAATATATTATGATATATCTTGATTTGCATGGTACAATAAAGAAACTGAAAAAGTACATTTTCTCAAAGTGAAGAATCAAAGTCATTTTAATAAATAACACCTTAACACCAGTGATTACGTTTTTTGGTATTTTTTCTTTCTACTTTGTTAGATGTTTTTTTTTTCAATCTGAACTACTTATATTTCACTTAAACGCTTGACGAACTGAGCAGGTGGCATCTTCTTACCAAAAACCAATAATATTAGGTTCAAAAAGTTTTAAACGAAAAGATAGACATATCAAGAAGCGTAAATTCAAAAATTTATAACAAATGAATCAGGGTATGTACAATGTATATTGTGAATGTTGGACTATTGTAATTCACAGCCTCAATAATATAGCCATCGAAACCAATTCAACAGCATTAATGCATAACCAATGCCTCGATGCATAACCAATGCATTGATGCAATGCATTGATAATTTGGTTTGTATCCTCAGTTCATAGAGACCAATATAAAAAAAATTAACTGTGTAGCCTTTAATTTTTTAAACTCTATTAGTGATATAGACATCTGACAATATCAGATTGATATAGGCATCTGACAATATTAATTTGACTTTTCAGAAATATGAATAATTTGAACATATGACAAATGAAGTATCTTTGGTTCCCATTTCAAAATACCAATAGTTGACGAACAACCCTAAAGCAAACTAGGTGCATATAGTCCAAAACAAATCTAGAAATGCAAAGTAAATCAATCATAAGACTTTTAAACACTTATTCTTTATAACTCATCTTAGCAAAATATGTATTTGCTGAGATGAAAAATTGGCCTGATTGAAAACAACTATTTCTTTTTATACATTTATTATTTTACTCGCGCTGCAGTATCAAATGCCAATTTTTTAACATTATTATACTTTAAAAACGTTCTTTGCAAACAACACCAATTTCTGAAAGCACTTGAAACTTTTCAAAAAACTTTTTAATAAACTCATCAAACAAGTCAGGATTTTTTTGGTCACAAAAAAAAGTTAGAAGAAGCAGAGGTTTAGAAACAAACAAGCAAAGTAAAGACTAAAGCTTTGTATTGCTAGATTTAATAAAGGGCAGGCTATATACATTTACTATTAAATGTTTGTCATTGTTAATACACACATTATGACGGTGGAGCATATTTTTAATAGCATTAGCTAGATGTCAAACCAAGATAACGGTAGTCACAATACTTTTTTTAGTATTTACGAGATTAGTAACATTTATTTCCTATGTCCATTTTTCAACATTAAGACAAGCGAATCATTTTATGAAAAATGTGCAACTAAATAATGTTTTGTTAAACAGAAAAAAAATCCTGAATGAAAAAACTACAAAAAATTGTAATTGTAAACAAAAGCAATTGTCCAATGAATGGAAATTGTTTGTAAAATAATGTGGTGAATAAATGTGTTGTTTCCTTTAAGAATGTACCTGATAAACAATATATTGGCAAAACAGAGGGTGAATGGAAAAAGCTTTTTGTTAATCATAAGCAATCTTTTAAAAAAAAAAGTACTCAAGAGAAACCATGCTGTCAATATATATATGGGAATTAAAAGATAAAAATATTGACAATTTTATACCGATTTGGTCCATCCGTAAAACAGCGCCTGCATATAACAATATTTCTAAAAAATGTATACTGCGCCTTCAAGAAAAAGTTGAAATAACTGCACATGCAAATCAAGAATATTTATTAAATAAAAAATCGGAATTAATTTCTAAATACAAGCACGAAAAATAGTTTATCCTAAAAAACAATAAAAATAAATGAGTTCAAATAATAGTTACATTAGGTCCTCATTTTGAAAAATATTTTTCTAAAAAAGCACACGTAATTATTTCCAAGGTCTTCTTTTTATAATAGTGTCAGCAAATTCCACAATTGTGTGAAGATTTACAGTAGTTAAGATATTTGCGACTTCCTGTAATTAAATATTTTGCTATAACTTGATGTTTTATTAATTTGATCATTTATTTCTAATGAGTCTTTATTGCTGAAACACAGTGTTTAATGTGAAAAATTTTTGTTATATATTCATATATATATATATATATATATATATATATATATATATATATATATATAAATATATATATATATATATATATATATATATTGGTGTCTCCAGTTGGCAAAAAACATATACGACGCCCCCTCCCCCACTTACCATGAGAGACCATGAGATAAATATTTATTTATATGTAATTATATGTATATATATATATATATATATATATATATACATATATATATATATATATATATATATATATATATATATATATATATATATATATATATATATATATATATATATATATATTATGTATATTATATATATATATATATATATATACATATATATATATATATATATATATATATATATATATATATATATATATATATATAAATATATATATATTATGTATATTATATATATATATATATATATATATATATATATATATATATATATATATATATATATATATATATATATATATATATATATATATATATATATATATATTAGAGTGGTCCTTATTTATAAGGAAAAAAATTTTTTTCGAATTATTTTAAAATCATTTGCCAGAATGTACCTTTATATAAGACTTCAAAATATACCCAATTTCAGATCAATCGGTTAATATTAACACGTGCCGCATCGACGCTGAAGTTGTGAGATTCAATGTAAGGCAGTTACCTATAAGAACGATAATGTACGCTCGACTGTAAACATAAAATTACGCATTTTTTTTTAAATTTTTGTATAAAAACATACTAATTATAATGAAAACGTAAAATAAAGATATAATTTATCCTAATACTATTTATTGAAATTTTCTATTTATTGAAATGATACATCCACTTCAGAAACATATTTTGGATTAAAGTAAGCCTCCTTTTGTGACGACTGGAAACTCTCTCCGGTACTCCTGAACAACCTGAATAAAATAAAAATAATAATGAATGTGTTTTCTAAACCTAGCTAATAGAATGTGTTCAAGAAAAAAATAACAAAAAATTAAATTTGTTTATACATACCTGTATCAAAAATTGTTTTTGATGCTCATTTTTCGTCATTTTTTCATTGTAATCCTTAATCAACTTCACTCCTCTTTCTGAAATATTGTTTGTACATTATAAGGTTGAAATGATATTTTTTCCTGTGCGATAATCCTCTCTGTTTTCCCAATTCAGCGGATCGTCCTGAAGAAATTCAACACAAATACCGAATCGTTTAAATAACTGAAGTGAATTGGCGGACAATAATTCAGTTGGTAGATCTTTTTGAACAAAATTTTGGACATCTCGGATTTGCAACGATAGTTTTTTCTCAATGACTTCTGTCTCTTCATTTTCTTCTTTTTCATTCACAGTCTCTATGTTTTTACTTGCACATTCCAAAATTTTTTGAGCCATTCTAACTTTTTCAACTCTCTCAATTCAATCGTCAAATATTGCCATGGCAGCACACTCTTCACTTAGATACCATAAATGCTTTAAAAATTTTGTTATTGCAATGGTTGCAATGTTTTCATTAATATTTTTAAATTTAACCAATTTTCTCAAAAAGTATATATCATTTAGGGGAGTTCCTGAAGTATTCGTTGCTGAAAACCAGGCCTCTACATAACAGTATACAACGAAAACGCAAATTTCTGCATTCAGTTTTGAATTATCCTTTCTCATTTTCATTTGATCGCAAAATAAAAAAAGTTTTAAACAATAAATCGCTTTAGACATCCATCTCGCTAAATGATATGCACCGGGGGCCCTAAAACTCACATTTGTTTTATCTCCCAAAAAAATGAACGTCAATTGAAAAAACTCTTTGTAGTCATCACGCGGTTGCTCTTCTGCAAGTTTCTGTTTCACAAAATAAATAATTTCGGGCGCTACATCTTTCAGTGCATTATAAACGGCTTCAGTGCATTATAAACGGCTTTCAGTGCATTATAAACGGCTTTCAGTGCATTATAAACGGCTTTCAGTGCATTATAAACGGCTGGTATAATCTAAAAATTTCCTTTTATCAATATTCTTCCAGTTTTCTTTCAGTGCTTTGAGTTGAGCAATTTCAGGGCCGGATGCTACAATTGCATTTGTCCTCGCGAATACACCAGCCAAAACGACCTCAAATATATGGTGTCGGCATGGAAGCCACAAAATATCTCGCCCTAACCTTTGTTGAAGCAGAACTGCAGCTCCTTTTATACGTCCAGTGTTTGATGCTGTAGTATCAAAACAAAAGGCTTGAATTTTTTCGGTTAAATTCCATTCACCAGTAATATAGAACACAGCAGAGCAAACATCCGATCCTCCTGATGATGCAATTCCAGGTACTCTTAATAATTGTTCAAAATCTAAACTAACCGCGATCACAGGAAGCCGATCAATTTTCTCATTTTTTGTGATATCAGGCAATATTTTGGAATCCCAATGCACTTCAATAAAATTTGCATCATTTTCTACCGATTTTATTGATGAATATTTTATTTTCCGCAAAATCTCTCTATTTCTTTTGATAGACGATCTATTGAGAACAAACTCGGTGATATCTATATTAAGAACTTCTAGGACAGCAGAAATAATATGCATTGCATCCCTGTCACTCACTTTACATTTGTCCAAGGCAGCGGCCAGGCGAGGTGTCATTAGCGTCTTTCATCCTCTCTTGTTTGAAGATGACCAGATTGTTGATTGTTCAGATTACTATATTAAATATGTGTCATCTTCACTGTTGTCTTGACTTATCACTTTTTTTTGTAAATCTTCGTTTTCTTTATCTTCCATTTCAAAATATGCAATCGAACAACTAGATTTTTCCAACAAATCTTCTTTTCTTTTCAACTCTGCAGCTGTGCGTTCTACTTTTCGCTTTTCCTTACGTAATAATTTGATATCTACTCCCAACACACAACCTACTCTACCTTTTTCCCTTTGCTTAATTAAAAATTCTCAATCTTCGGCGATTTTAATCTCATTTAACGCATTTAAGGTGGCAATATCAAAAAGGTTGTCTAAATCTTCTTTAAAATCATTTTCTTTTTCTCTCTGCCGTTCAGCATCTTTATTTTTAGATTTTTCTAAATTTCTGACATTATCGTACAAAGATTAAATTTCGAAATACAGTTTGAACGGTTTTGAACTGGGATTCTTGTTTTTTCCAAAAAACGACCACTTCATCAATAACTAAAGCACTACTGTCATTAAGATTTAAATTTACCACTCTCATGTTATAAAAAAAGTACACTCAAAACATCTCGTTTACATGGTAATTTACTACCGCAGATTTGATTTTTCATCACTCCAACTAGATAAATATTTTTCTGAAAAGTGGACATTTTGGCACTTTTATCAATTACTTATATAGCACGTCTTTTCTTATGCCCTTCATGTACGAAACTAAAACGAATGTAGCATTGAACAAATAATATGTAAAAACAAAATTGACTTGTTGAGACTTGTAGTTGCGCTTGTAGCGAATTCAGAATGCACTTGGTGGTTAGTTGCGCATAGCATCGTCATAGCATGTTAGACAGTCAGATGCATGAAACTTTAAGGCCAATGCGGCACGTGTTAATTTTATCGGATTGAGCTGAAATTTTGTATTTTTAATGTTTTAATGTAACTGAACAAAATTACAAACAATTTTGAAAAAATATAAACTATCGAAAATAAGGACCACCCTAATATATATATATATATATATATATATATATATATATATATATATATATATATATATATACATATATATATATATATATATATATATATATATATATATATATATATATATATATATATATACATATATATATATATATATATTTATGTATATATATATATATGTATATATATATATATACATATATAAATTTATTATTGCTCTGTTCTTTAAGAACATTGAGCACTCTTATTGTAAAATACACTATCCAATGTAAAATACACTATCGAATGTAAAATACACTATACATATATATATATATATATATATATATATATATATATATATATATATATATATATATATATATATATATATATATATGTATACATCAATTTCCAAACACTGGTAGATCATACTGTGCTGTGGCTGTTGGAAGTAAAACATGATGTTATCAATTCGTTTGCCTATGATTGGCTGATTCTGCGTTTAAAAGTAGGTTTTTGACGAGTCAACTGGGCAAAACATTTAAACGCAAATGACTGATGAGCTGCAAAATAAAAGCTTTGTCTAAGAAGCAAGTTTGTTTTTTACCTTTTTAGTAGCAATTAAATTGACAGGATTCTCTGGTCAAGTGGAGAAGATTGTTTGGAGAAATCCACATCCATCATCAAAATGTTCTGCCGAATTGTACAGTTTAGGTTTGTAAAGGAGACACCTAATATAATAAATAAAAAACAAAATTTTTAAAAAAATGATATTGGAAACTTGACTACAACTGTTGTGCCTAAGTATGTAAACTTAACTGTTTTTCACATAGTTAATGTTACTATAATAGATGGAAAAGTTGCCACTGCATTATCTAAAGAACTAAATTAAAGTCAATGCTGCTCATTTTGTGGTTCAACGCCAAGTCACATGAAACGAATTAATATCGTTTGCAGTTTTCCATTAACTCTAACCGGATTGAAGAATGGCTTGTCAACATTTCATGTATTGATTCGTAGTGTTTGTTAAAAGACAGCTACAGAGCTAAAGTGAAGAAATGGGCATCAAGATCAGATGCCGACAAGGAAAAAGTTAAAGCTTAAATAAATTTAATACAATCTAGGTTCAGAAATGAAGTCGGTCTGTGTATGATATCCCTAAGTCTGTTAGTTCCTGGTCATCAAATAATGGCAATACGGACCGACTTTTATTCAGAAATGCTGAACAAACAGCAACAAGTATTGATGTTGATATGCATTTAATAAATGTTTCGTTGTGTACTTTTTCATCTGGTTTTATGATTAATGCTGATAAATTAAAAGACAATTGCTTTGAAACAGCACAGTTACTTAACGGGTGATGCGTAAGTTATCGGACAAAATAAAAACAAATATAACTTAATTATAAACCAAAGAAAAACCTTTTATTATATATTTTTTTTTTAATAAAGTAGTTACCTTTCAATAAAAATAGGCTATTTTAGATTTAGAAAAACACCACCATTTTTCATAGTCGCTTTTCATATGCGACTCTAAAAAGTTTAAATCAATTGCTTGTAGTTTTAATTTAATTCGATCAATCAAAATTTGTTCTATTGAAGCTTTCCAACCTCCCTCATAAATTGTCTGTGCCAAATGTCCCCAAAACTTTTCAGTTGGTCGTGCTTGAGACACATTTGGGGGATTGGGTTTTAAACTAACGTAATAGATATATTGGTCCATCTAATTTAGAGAATATATAGAAAATCGTAACTTGCTAAATCTGGCAAAAATAAATATTTAAAGTCTCCATGGTATTTGTGAAGTTGTTTTCCTAAACATTTATCAATATAGATCAAGGCATTAATTGCTACAGCCTTAGATGTGCGAAAGAATGACTCGAATTTACCACGGTCAGATATGGCTATTCACATTCATAATTTTTTGGAAGTTTATCTGTTCCCATAAAATAAAAACTTTTTGAACATGTTTTTTTGTTATTGTTTGTGTAGTATCCAGAATTTCAAGGCATGTTGTTCTCTGCAAAATAAAACTATTTATTTTCATCGATGACCAGAAGCGATTTTGTGTTATAGAGTTGGTTAACAAGTTCCTGCGTCTTTTCTTTGCCTTTAATTGTTGTTTTATAGTGTAATTTGGATTCTTTTTACGTTTTCTACAATTCTTTTTTTAACTGAAGATCAATTGTCGATTGATTTACATTGAATATAAAACCTATTTTCCTCTGACTGACCCCTTTTTGATTGTTGGCAAGTCTCCTTAATTCGGCTTTCTTTTCTATAGTCTAGGATTGGAATAGAGAAAAGAAAGCCGAGCGAAGATCATAGCTAGTATCTCATAATAAAACACGTGCTAAATAGTGTACATAGCACAAATAAGACATATGCAACTAATAAAAGTTAGTAGTTGCTAAGCAAAATTAAGTATGCATAGCAACTAAATAAAAGCTATACTCATTTTTATTAAAAACCACGACCTCATATTGGTACGTATGTAAATATGGTGAACATAGCACTCATAAAATTATCTGCAAATACAAAAATTAGGTTTTTGCTTTTCAAAACTAGGTATCCATAGCAACGAATTAAAATAATAAAAAGCACAGACATGGTATTATTACTAACCCTAATTTAAGTCAATATAGCCCTTATATTTAATTATTCATAAATTTTGTCCAGTAAAAGTGAATTCTTGACTACTGTGGGATGGTGGCGGTGTAAAACGTTTTTCAAATTGGTTTCGAGTTTTTTTGTATAGAGTTTTTCGATACGTTTGACACGTTTGAGAGTCATTGGTGTTGTTGTTAGGCTTTGAAGTTGGCGAATCGTTGGAGTTTTGTGCTGACGGATCTCAGATATGGTGATATAGGCTGAGATTAGGATGATGAAGCAGGCTTGGATGAAAATGATAAAGCATGCTGAAATGGAAACTGAAATGTTTGAATGATTTTTAATTTTGATTGGTCAACTTTGCTAATCTCAAGTGAAAACAAACCAGTGTTTTGAAATCCAGCGATTATTAGTGTTTGTGTTAAAGCCGTCACCAGAACTTAAAAGATTGGCTTTTTATTGAATGAAACTTTCCATTGTTAAGTTATTGAAATTTATAGTTGCAATTCTATAAGTAATTTGCGTTGAACTCGTTTAAGGTGACAATATACACCTACGTCTAACGGTTAAAGTATGTGGGACAAATGAAGCAGTTAACATATCAGCCTGATGTTATTGTTAAAGCAAATACATTCAAAAGTGTCAGTAAAATGCTTGACGTGTCTGTTTAAGACTAGAATACAACTATCAGTAATTGAAAAAATATTTAATTCATTGAATAAACTACTTTATTTTTTTAAACTTATTTTAGTAGACCAACCTAATTACCTGGAACTAATTTGATTGCTGGAATGAAAACTTTAGTCAGCCATTTAATAAACTGTTTCTCTTCTAAATTTTTAAAACGGTGTTTGGTGGTTTCCTTATACACCAATCATTTTACAGACGTGAAATTAATTTGTAAACTACGAATGGTGGCAGGTAGTTACCAATTTCGTTAACACGATTATCGACTGTGTTGTTAGTTTTTGAATTGTTGCCAACCCATTTGAAGGACGTTTAGCAACAAGCCTGCTGCTTACCTTGATTGCCTGATATTTTCTTCAAGAAATTGTTTTTGAAGTGTATTAAAATAACTTGTTATTTTGTCCTCGGTACAAGAAGAAGCTCTGATAGACAAAATATTGCCTGCTACACTGAGATCTAATTTTTGACTTAATCGTTTAGTGAAACCTTGATACCATTCTTGTTCTGGTATACTGTTTGGTGGAAACAGATGACTTTGATTTGTAGATACAAAATAAATCCCAACTACTGCAATGACGTCTGCCAAGTTCCCTATCGGATGAACTGATAAGTACTGAAACAAGAATAAATTCAAACGTTGTATTTAGCACGGTAGTTGTACCTCTACCATGTGATTGGACTTTGGAATCAGTCCCTTTGAGAGCTTAGAGTTTAAAATCTTACAAAAAATAGCCTCCAAAGAGAGCACAAGATAGAATCAAAGCCTCCGGAGACAGTATCCAGCTACAAGATTGTAGCTGCTTAAGATTAAATCTAGCGCTAAACTTTCTTTGTCAATCAGCATTGGTATTAGTGCATCACCAATGCATACAACGGTTGATGTCAAAAAAATGAGACTGCGTTTAAAAGGGTATAACTCCTTTATTTTAAGTGATTATTTTTTAATTAAAAAGGTATTTAGTAGAGAATTTTTTGAGCTTTCAAAACATACATTTAATTATCTTCTATTACTCTATTTCTACGAATATTAACGATTCGACCTTTTACCGATCCCATTAGGCGTTGTATGGCAGTAAAGTTAATCTTATTCAAACAATACTTTATTCCATTGCAAAGATGATCAATATTTTCTGCTTCTAATTGTTGTCTAGATGATTTGCTTTGATGAAAGGAACAACTCTTTTTTTTGACGCACTCGTTCAGGTATAATTTTTGCTTGAGTGATTGCTTAGAAGGTACAAAAAAAAGTATAGAAATACCTTAGTCGAAACGCAAATCCAGATATATATAAATGAATGACCAATGATTTTTACTATTTTTAATGAATTTATTTTTATTAGCTACAAAGACCAATAGGGTAAAGAGGAGTAGCTCTTTAGATGACTATTTTTTCAAAAGAAATAAAATTCTACTAATTCAGAACCATGCTGGTCCTATAGTTTTGCCATTATCTTCGGTGTAATCATACGAACGATTTAATAGTGTATTTATTGGTATGGCTGAAAATAATCAAATTGCAATGAAACTTAATCTTTTTTCTCCAGAACCTGGACTTGGTATGGAAGCTGCTAATTTTACAAGTAAAACTAACGCAGAAACTAATAAAGAAGATTCAATACTCGCTACAAAAGTCGATGGCAGTTTGCCTATAGACATTGAGGCATTTTTAACATGTCAGGTAATTGAACAAAATAAATACTGAATATTGAAATGATATTGTTTTTCTGGTCCAAATTACAAATATCCATATTCTGTGCATTTAAAGAAGGGTAAAAATGTTAACTGCTTTTTGTCCGAGAAACATATACATAAATTTCCGTAGATAATGATTTCAGAATGCCTTTATGGAATATTTTGTAAGTATTGCTTTCTTTTCTCAAAAGATGGATGAATACACGGTCAAGTGTAATTACTAAAGCTAGTTACTTTACCTCTTAAAGTTTATTCAAAGCTTTTGGGTAACGATGGAGACTTACAATGACATGTTTGCAATGCGTATCACAATTTTGCTATGTTGGCATCATCAGATTTCATCAGAACATATGAATATCCGTCTACAGATGTACGTAATTTAGATAACGAAGGAAGACTTAAATAGGCTAAAGAAAATCGAGAACAATTAAAGCCTATAATTGAAGCTATAATTTTTTTTGGTAGACAGAATATTGCTCCACGAGGCCATTGCTATGACGGGCAGATCTTTCAAATCAATCAAAACTCTTCAGTAATTAATGATAGCAATATTCGGGAATTGCTTCGCTTTCGAGTGAGCGCTGGGGACGATATTTCAAAAAACCGTTCGAATAACTGTAATTCTAAAGCAACATACATAAGTAAAAGTATTTAAAATTAAATAATTGAACTATGCGCTCAACAAATTCAGGACTGAATTAAAACAAGAATTTTTAAAGGAATATTTTACAGCGTTATACTTGATAAAACAACGGATAACAGTCATAGCTCTCAAATAACAGTCGTATTAAGATATATTGATGTTAATACGTGTGAAATCCGTGAAGATTGAGTTGGTTTTGTAAACTGCCATACTGAAAATTATTCTGATTTTAATTATGAACCTGTATTAACTAAGGAATTGCTAGCAAACACATTTGCAAACACATTGACAAAATTTGGCTTCAATTTAAAAGATTGTGTTGGTATAGCAGCCTTATGTTAAGTGAAAACAATGGAGCAGTCACGAAATTACAAAACATCCTACCAAACGCAATTATAGTCCATGTCACAGCCAGGCTTTACACTTTTCAATTTCCAAATATTCGTCTGTGCGAGCTGTTAGAAATACAATTGGCACATTGAAAGAAGTAATATCATTTTTTAAAGCTTCGCCGAAGCGAAGTAACATTCTTAAATATATAAATAAGGGAATGGTTACAAGCTTATGCAAAACGAGATGCCATGATTCTGTGTTCAGTTTTAAATCTTGTTTAATAAATATAGCAGAAACACTTGAATTGATATCTCAGTGGAATAAACGGGATTCTTCAACAAAGGCCGCATTACTAAACAATGCAATATCTGAGCCCTTATTTGTAATAACACTTTATTCATTAGCCAATGTGTTAAATACTACAGTCTCTTTAAGTGAGGCTTTTTAAAAAAATTTATTGGATAAGGAATATGCAAAAACTATTCTTAAATATATCATAAAGATATTAAATAGAAGGCGACAGAATAAAGAAAACTTTATTCCTATATATATGACTGCATTAAAGTTATTAGAAGACTTAGGTTTAGAAATCAAGATTCCACGAATTACAGGAAAACAAACTAATTGTGCAAACCTCAATACCAATAATCCTCTAACGAACTATAGAGTCATAGTTTATTTACCATTACTTGATAGCATACTTCTAGATTTACAGTTCAGATTTTCTGGTAAAGCCTTAAACTCTTTTGAATAAAATGTAACAATACCTAGAAATTTATAAAATAAAATAAAGAAAGAGTTAACAGTATCCATAACTACTATACTGAGCTTTATGAAAGGGCTTCCCAACATAAATACTGTTAATGAGAATATCCAATTAATGAAAGTTTCTTCAGAATTTGAATTTTGGGAGCTAAAAAGGAAAGACGCAATCAAGAAGCAAAGACTTACCTGAATGTGCACTGGAAGCATACAAGCAATGTGATGATAACGTTTTCCCTTTATTAAAATGTACTTTGCAACTGCTTTCTTGGTTTTAAAAAGACTTTAAACTTGGTTAAGATCAAAAATGGGACAAGAACAACTAAATGGATTAGTTATGATGCATATTCATAGAGATTGCATCGTAAATGTCGAAAAGATTTTTGATAGTTTTGCATCTTCGAAAACTTGAAAACTCAATTTAATATTGCAGTTTGTTAAATTTATAAAATTCGTTATTAAAAAAATGAACATACTAAAAATATTATTTTGACTTTTGTTGCACATTAAAGACAAGGCCAGATTTACTTATAGGCAGACTAGACTGCAGCCTGTGCATCATGAATTAAGCGGGCTCAATTTTTAAATGGGGTATTGTGGAAAAAAAGTTGTCGTATTTAGGAGTGTTTAGAGCTTAAAGAATTTGTCCTACCTTGGGCCCTCGGGTATATAAATCCGTCCCTTAAAACAGACTTAATATTTATTTTCAGAGTTAAATTTTGTCAGGATATTTATATATAGATACATTCAATATACTTATAGCAAACTTTTCTAAAAATAATCTAAACAATCAAATAAAAAAGTGGTTTATCTGAAGAAAAAAAAGCGCATTATTTTTTGTTGGTCAAATTATATCCCCCCTCCCTTCCCCTAGGACAATGACCTTGATCCACTACTGTATATATACAGTGCTGTGAATAAGTTTTAGACCAGTTACATTTTTTTTTTAAATTTCGGAGAATTCTTTTCTAATATTTAAGTTTGTAGTTCTAAATTATAAACTTATTAAAGCACATGTATTTCGCACAATATATGGAACAATTATAAACTTTATAACGTCAAACTTTATAAAAAAAACTCTTATTATTTACTATGTCCTCCTCTTACCTCAATCCCAGCCAATATTCGCCGGGGAATAGCTTTAAACAAGTTAGTTTTAAAATCCTGGGTATGTTGTACTATTCTCTTTGAAGGACTTCAAAACATTCTTAAGCATTTTAGGGAGCATTTTCGACCTTCTTTCTGCTCGAAAAATTTCGAATTTGGACTTATCGGTGTACAGAACCCGATTAAACATTTCCTAGGCTCAATCTTTGAGTTGTTTTGCATATTTAAGTTGTTTTTCTTTATTGTCACATCGTGATAATGGTTTTCGAATTGCAACACACCCTCTTAATCTCGATTAAAGTAGGTGCCATCGAATAAATGAAGAGCTGATATTTTTCCCAGTTGCTGTGTTAATGTCTTTTTCCAGCTCGGTTGATGCTATTTTTTTATTTCTTAAAGATAAGGTTTTTAAATATTTATTGTCATCTTTTGTTAGGGTAGGAGGTCTACCACTTTTCTTTCTATCTTCAATGGAGCCAGTTTCTCTCATTTCTGTAACAGCATTCTTCGAATATCCTGTTTTGGATGTAGTTGTTATGACACATCGTTTTAATAAATAAACAAACAAATCCCTCTTGTTTCCTCATCAACTTTTTTTATTTATTCAAAATAATAAACTCTTTCAACTTTTCTTATATATTATTAAACTTATGTACGCTCTAAAATAATTACATAGGAAAAAAATTGTAAATACGTTTAATTATACAAGTAGTCTAAAACTTATTCACAGTACTGTATATATGTGTATATATATATATACATATATATATATATATATATATATATATATATATATATATATATATATATATATATATATATATATATACATATATACATATATATATATATATATATATATGTATATATATATATATATATATATATATATATATATATATATATATATATATATAAATATATATATATATATATATTTTTCAAATAAATAACAACTTTTTAAAACTTCTTGACTACATATATTATCAAGTTGTCAAAAAGTTTTAAAAAATTGTTATTTATTTGAAAATTATTACTAAATTAGTATTACTTTTAGAGGCTCATTATAAGTTGTTGTACGACTGCTCAACACAATTTTTGTTACAATAAAAATAAAAGTTTTTTAGGACAAACTTATTCCACACACGTAGGTATAAACTTTATTTTAAAATTATTAATTTAAATTGTTGAAGTATGTTTTTTGCTACATTTATGCATGTTTGAAACTGTCTTACTTCTAACCAATGAATATCTGATAGAGATTTTGTAAAAATATAGTAATGGTGTAACTTAGATGTATCTAATGTTATGTATCTTGGTGGTAAAACCAAGTTCAACACTTTCATGATTTTTTAAATATTATGAGTAAAATAATTTTGAAAGTGTTCTCCAATGCATGTTGTTATCATTTATTATGATATGCTGTTGAAGTTTATAATGGCAATTTTTTGTTTATTAAAAAATTTTTTAGTATAATATATTATGTGCATTTCTTAGTTACATTGTAAGTGTTTAGTAATAAGCTTACAGCTTTTTACTAAATAGCTTAGTAATAAAAATAATTGAATATCATATGAGCATTTGTAATTATGCTTTAAAAACTATGTTGTCCTTTCATTTAATGAAAAATCAAATTTATAGATATTTAATACAGTTTTAACACTTTTAATTTATTTTCAGAGAACAAGAAAAAAATAATAAATTGTCTAGAAGTAAGAATGGATTTAAAAGAAGATGACACAATAAGATGACATAGAAAGGGCTGTTACACTTATAGTAAACAATGGAGTGTCTATCAAGAGAGTTTGAACTTTGACATTCTTCGTTAGAATGTTTCATTCCTGAAACATTCTAACGAAGGCTCAGAAATCAATTCTTTGAATCAGGTTTAAAATAATTAGGTTACATGAAAAACAACAATGTGAAGCAAGCCTTCATGGTAAAAGAAGATAACCTTTTAGTTAATTACATTGTAAAAGCCATTGATTTCCAGTATAGACTGAAAGATGTTCAAAAATTGACTTACCAATTCGGAAAGCAAACCATAAAACAAATAATGCTTCTTTGAACAGAAACCAAATGGGTAAAAAAGATTGACTGAAAAACTTCAAAAAAAATTATTTTAGATTGCTTAGAAAGCCTTAGGCAACAAGTCTAGCACGTTTGACTGCTTTTAATAGGTAAAGTGGGCACCTACATTTCAGAACTATTGAGGAGCTCTTCAGCTTCAACAAAAAGAGGGTATCACCGCATTTAATATATGATATGTTGACAAAACCAGTGTTAACATTACACAAAATCCTCCTAAAATCTTAGCTAGAAAAGGCCAAACGCAGGAATGGTTAGTGGTGAACGAGGATATAGTATAACAATGATTGGAGCAATAAATGCTAGAGATGACTACATGCCTCCAAAGTTGGTTTTCCCTCGTTAAAACTTTAGGTAGTTTATCTTGAAAGGGGCCCCAAAAGGTACTTTTTGTGGAGCAAACACATCAAGATTGTTACGTGAAGAATTGTTTCTAAGATTTTTAAAACATTTGGTAAAGCACACTCATTCAAGTAAATTGTAAATCCATCCACTCTTTTACTTGATAATCATGAGAGTCATATATCAATATCAACAATCCAGCTGGCAAAACATTTGAGATTACAATGGCAACATTTCATCCAACCACAAATCACAAAATGCAGCCAATAAACAGAAACGCCTTTCTTTAGTCTATTTAAGACTTAATACAACAATATAATGAAGGATTGGATGTTAAATCCAAGCAATGCTCAGAAACCAGCAATTATCTATAATATATTAAAAATTGTTGGACAAGTTTTTCTGTTAGTTTTTGCTCCAAGTTTTCTAGTTAACGGTCTCATCCACTGAATAAAAATATTTTAAAGATAATGAGTTTCTGTCATGCACTATAAAAAATCAATTGCAGTCTGTGTCTAAAGACCAGTTTGGAAAAAAATAGGCATATTAAAGACTTTTTGAGCAGGCCTGGGCTCTCAAATAATACTGGCAAACTGCAATCCTACCTATTTCGCAAATCAGATAAGCGCAAACATTAAGTCTTCTGGTATTATTCTACTCCACTTAAAAACTAATCCACAGAAACGATCTAGAAAAGATCGTTCTAAGAAAAAATCTTTAACATCCAGTCCCATTTCACTTCAAACTAAATAAAAAAAGCTGACTAAACAAAGAAAAAATCTGGCGATAAACCAAAGGCTAAACTGATAAAAAAAACTTAGCTTTTCATTGGAGCAAATTCAAGTTAGAGGCAAATGTAAATGTAGTATTTGACAAAGTGTCGGCTTCGTCAGAATTAGACTTCAAAGTTATAAAAGATCTGCGTTTAAAGAAAAACCAGCCTTCAGTTTTCATCTTGGCATAAATTCAAGGCAAACATACTTTCTACCTCTGGTGTACCTTTGAAACTGCTGTAGTGTAAGCTGTTTTTCTAAATTGAAAAAATGGGTGAAAAAAAATGTCTGGATGGTTAATAAAAAGTTGTAGAGTAACTAATTTCATCAAGTTGAAGAAAATATATTGTTAGAGAAAATATATATATATATATATATATATATATATATATATATATATATATATATATATATATATATATATATATATATATATATATATATATACATTATATATATATATATATATATATATACATATATACAGTACCTGCTCAAATTATTAGACTCAAGAATAAAATTTTCAGATTTGTATACTTTTGTTGTTTATGTGTAATTGAACTTCATATCTTTTATTTTTTGTTTTAGATTAGGAAAATTTTTAAAATATATACTTTAAAAAAATATTTTCAACTTCATAAAAAGTATGGTAAGTTTTATTAATATAAAATTAAAAACTTTCCGTTGATTTTATTTGTCAAAACTCTAATTATGTAATTTTTAGAGGCCTAATTATTGTCTTAAATAATTTCAGTTGTTTTTAAGTATTTTTTTTAATCATATGCAGTCACATAATAACTTATTGAGTGTTGCGCTTGTTTTAGATTAATAATGAGTAAAGCAAGTCATGGATCCCCATATAAATTAGCTAAAGTAGCTGTTCGTTTGAATGAATGTGGTATGCAAACAGATGGCACCCAAAGGAGTAATGCAAAAATAGTAGAAGTCTTGCAGACTACAGTCAGCAGAATAAGTTTCAAACTCAACATAGGGGTAAAATAAGAACCATAGAGAAAAGTTTGCTGTGGTCGAAAAAGAGTGACAATTGCTAGAGATGGCAGAAAAAATCAAAAAAGTTGTTTAAAAAAATTGCAATAAATAAAGCTGGAAGCCGTTTTGAAAGATCAAGACATCAACATTTCACATGGATCTTTAAAAAGGAGAAGATACGAGTTAGAATTAAATCTTAACAACTGAAGAAGCCGAAACATGATTGCCTGCAATGATTAAAAAATGTCTTGCTTGGGCTAAGAAATACTCTTCTTTTTCTTAAGATTGAAATTGTCTATTTTTTCACTCCATACAGTTAAACAGATTATGTTTTCTTGTTACAAATTTTCAAAAAATGTTTTTGAATAAATATATTATCCCGATTGAATTTAATAATATTTGAAAAATTAATAAAAGTCAATATTGACTACTTTATTCAGGTTGCATTCAGCAATGAATCTACCTTTGAGAATTTGGAAGACAAAGCAACATCTGTGCGCCGCAGACCAGGAGAACAACACAAACCAAAGTACATTGTAAACACTGTAAAGCACCCAGCATCTAATATGGTTTGGTCATGCATATCGAGCTGGGATACTGGTCATCTTGACATTTTACAAGGGAAGATAAACAAGGTCAGTACAAGACTGTCCTGCAGACTTTGCTGATTCCAGAGATACGAGAGTGGTTTTCAAATGGTGAAAAAATAAATTTTATGCAAGATGATGCTCCATGTCATACTGCAAAATCCATAAAAATATTTCGTGCTAATGAGACTGTCGAGCTTCTTGATTGGCCTGTCAATTCTCCAGATATGAACACTATTGAAAATTTATCGGAGCTTGCCAAATGCAAGTTAGTGTTGACAAAATAACAAGTAAACAGAAGCTCACAGAACAACTGATTGAAGTATGGCGTCAAGATTCAGATGTCAAAGAATTACCTCAAAGTGCATAAATAGTATGCAAAGGCATATCAAAGCTCTTTTAAAGTCAAAATGACTCACCAAAAAGTACTAAACTTTATAACATACTTTGTATATATCAATATATGGATTATTGTATATATTATTTGTATATATATTATTAGTATATACCAATATATAGATCATGACATGCTTTGTGTATATCAATATATAGATTACCAAAAATTAAGTTTTGATTGCTTCAAGTGCATTTTTTAAAAACAAAAAAGAAGAAAAGTTGAAAATTGAGTTTGAGTCTAATAATTTGAGTAGGTGCTGTATATATATATATATTTATATATATATTTATATATATATATATATATATATATATATATATATATATATATATATATATATATATATATATATATATATATATATATATATATATATATATATATATATATATATATATATATACTATAGCATATTTATGTGAGCATTTGCTAATTTTTTTTTTGCTTATCTAAATCAATACGACTTTTTTAGAAAAAGAAGAAGAAAACAAAGAATAATGAATGAAAAGACTGCTGCCCTATTCCAAAACCTCAGTCAATGTGGCCGCACTCTACTGCGAATATTTGTATATATACTATTTGAAAGTCGATGTATGAACTGAAGACCCCCGGCAGCAGGCAATCTCAGTATAATGTCACACTGCTCACCTAAATCAGCAGTATAAGATATATATATATATATATATATATATATATATATATATATATATATATATATATATATATATATATATACACATATATATATATATATATATATATATATATATATATATATATATATATATATATATATATATATATATATATGTATATATGCATATATATACATATATATATATATATATATATATATATATATATATATATATATATATATATATATATATACATATATATATATATATATATGTATATATATGCAAGTTAGTGTTGACAAAATAACAAGTAAACAGAAGCTCACAGAACAACTGATTGAAGTATGGCGTCAAGATTCAGATGTCAAAGAATTACCTCAAAGTTCATAAAGAGTATGCAAAGGCATATCAAAGCTCTTTTAAAGTCAAAATGACTCACCAAAAAGTACTAAACTTCATAACAAACTTTGTATATATCAATATATGGATTATTGTATATATTATTTGTATATATATTATTAGTATATATCAATATATAGATCATGACATGCTTTGCGTATATCAATATATAGATTACCAAAAATTAAGTTTTGATTGCTTCAAGTGCATTTTTTAAAAACAAAAAAGAAGAAAAGTTGAAATTTGAGTTTGAGTCTAATAATTTGAGTAGGTGCTGTATATATATGTGTATATATAATATATATATATATATATATATATATATATATATATATATATATATATATATTTTTATATATATATATATATATGTATATATATATATATATATATATATATATATATATTTATATACTAAAGCATAACATGTTATTTATGTGAGCATTAGCTAATTTTTTTTTTGCTTATCTAAATCGATACGACTTTTTTAGAAAAAGAAGAAGATAACAAAGAATAATGAATAAAAAGACTGCTGCCCTATCCCAAAACCTCAGTCAATGTGGCCGCACTCTACTGCGAGTATTTGTATATATACTATTTGAAAGTCGATGTATGAACTGAAGACCCCCGGCAGCAGGCAATCTCAGTATAATGTCACACTGCTCACCTAAATCAGCAGTATAATATCTATATATATATATATATATATATATATATATATATATATATATATATATATATATATATATATATATATATATATATATATATATATATATGTATGTATATTTACATTTTTTCTATAATAGTAGGTTGTAATTAAATTAAGCTTTCTTATTTCTGTTTAGATTACTTTGGGGATATTTGGCTGACAAAATTAATCCTAAGAAGCTTGTAGTTATCTTAGGAGTTTTTCAAATTATTTGTACATTTTTGTTTGGTATGAGTCGTACATTTTATTGGGCTCTAGTAACAAGGTTCTTACAAGGTATTTTCACAGGTAAAAAGATTTTTTTAAATGTACTTAAATTTTTTTTGGATTTATAATTATTTATTGTAATTAACAGTATTTAAATTTATTAGAAATAAAAACGCAGGTATATATATAGTTTTAGAACCTGTTGCTAATCACACAAATTTTAATAACAAACCAATGTCTCGCAAACTAATATTTATTACAAGCCTGTAAAGCTAGGAAATACTTGCCCATTAAGCATTTTTATGATATTTAACAAAGAGCTGTTTTTACTCATCAATATACCACATAATAGTTATAAATACGGTTCTAAAATTCTATATTTTTTGTTAAACAAATTATTCTTAATAAATTTTTTTGGAAAAGTTCAATGAGCAAATCAGTTTTTGCTATTTTTTTGTCGTTGACCTTCTACTTTAATTTTTAACATTTTAAAGATATTAAAAAACGTGAAAACTAGAAATCTTTGCAGCGTACTTTTTTAGTGTAAAGTTACGCAACTTATTTTTAAAATTCATGCAATTTAAATTTTATTGGATAACTTTAAATCAAAATAAATGAAAGTCGCGTTTAAAAAAAATAAGTCTAAGGTAAAAATTTTGTCATAAAAATATTTTATAATTAAATTGATTTTCAACTGAAATAATTTAACGAGTTAAATCTACATTACTGTTTTAAAAAAAGTCTTTGAGGGAAATAGAGAGCCATCAACAAGTGCATTTTAGATTTTTAAAAAGATAATTTGAACAATTAAAGAAAACTAATTTTAATTGTTTGTTTTTAACTACCTATAGTAATTATGTCAAAGTAAAAAGTATTTATAAAATAACTCTAAAGGAGTAAACTCCTTAAGAGCTTAAGGAGTCTTATTTTTAAAATTTTATATAAATTGAGTGCTATTGTATGTTTTATAAGTTGTGAACTATGATGGACAGCATGCAGAGTCGGTCAAAATCTTCTATTTTGTTGATTGACAGGTTAGCACAACACAAAAACACTTAATAAAATAGAGGTTATAATCACTGTGTATTATCAGGTTAGATTAAGGGTATCATCAAAAAAGTAGTACGACAGTCATACCACAAGCTTCATGTGCGTATTTATTAATAATATTTGTAATAGATGCAAGCTTCATATATTTTTATTATTGTTTTTTAAACATCTTTTTCCAAAAAGGCTGCAAGCAACAACTATTAGAATTGAAAGTTTTCGGAAGAGAAAAATGAGGTAGCTAAAGCAAGATAAAAACGTCTTAAACGTTACAAATTATAGGAATCAGGAAAACAAGATGTAGGAGGCGAAATCTAAGGAACTAATGTTCGCAGATAAACTAGACAAATAATGATTTTTAGAGCACTTAGGAACAGACACAGTAAAAAGGTTAAACTTAGTTAAATGACATGGAACACAAAAATGAATTATAGAAGATGGCACAAGCGACGCTACTTCTTTAAAGCAGCACCCATTACTGTGTTCATAAAAAAGAGATAGAGAAGCAACAATA
The DNA here is from genome assembly GCF_038396675.1 of Hydra vulgaris. Classification (NCBI taxonomy): domain Eukaryota; kingdom Metazoa; phylum Cnidaria; class Hydrozoa; order Anthoathecata; family Hydridae; genus Hydra; species Hydra vulgaris. The sequence continues at coordinate 21,699,732 of NC_088926.1, forward strand.
CAACGTTATGATAGTGATTGAAGGTTGGCTGCATTAGCAGGTCAAACTATGTTTACAATGCGTTTTTGCACTTTTCCTAAAAAAGAAAGGACATCATTCAAAGATTCATTCCAGATATTGCAACAGTATTCCATTACAGAATTTAGATTTATATAGATAAAACTAGAATCCGGAGTAAGAATGTGGTGAGCACAATAAAGAAATGCAACCTAAGCAGATGCTAATTTTGCAATGGATCAAATATGCGGGTAATATTTTCGAAGACAAAGGTAGTTAACTCATTAAGTACATCACCGTTTATAAATATAGAAAGATTTAGATTGCTGAGATAACAGTTAGCAGAAAAAGTCATTTAAAAAAATTGGTCTCAATATCAACGTATAGTGTTCTAGTGTGACGTTGGTGTAAAACACAAAATATCATAACGCTTATATTTGCTATTTTTTATAAATCTTTTTTATAAAGCTACATTGCACAACAAAAAGTACTGGTTTCTATCAGCGTTGAAATAACTATTCAATACAAAAATAAATGGTTTTAATAGCATAAAATACTTTTTTAAAACTTAATATTAAGTCTTCTCACAACCTTACCGTTTGTTGATGTAAGTACTTTTTGCCGCGCACATCCTTAACTGTCATTTAACTGGGCATTTAACTGTGTTTAACCCCCAACGATCAGTCATGCATGTTTATTATCCATCGCTTATCTCTAACTATCAGTTTATAACTCCAAATGTAGTTAATGGACAAAATAATATAATTTTATTTTACCACATCATATACATAAGTAATATTTAAAAATGTTAGAGTTTGTAATAAAATTTTTACTAACAAATTTAAACGCAGGCTGTGATTTAAACAAAAAAGACTTTTAAATGATCTAAAAAGACTTTTAAAAGTACTATAAATTATATTAATAATGTTGGAAAGAAAACTACTTTTAATCAGAAAAAGCATTATGGACAAGTTAAGTGTGATAAACTTGGCAGCATACTATACAACAGCCAAACAACAAAACTGAGCATTGTGGACTGAATCAATGGTGGACAATACCGGCAAGCGTTTTATAATAACTTTTGCCAGATATTTGATGTTGTGGCAGAGGAAAAGCGATATGAGCAACTTAGTTACTTGGTCTGACTGCCGCGTCCTCCAAAAAAATCGGATAAGTATATTCAAATACTGTGTTACATTACAGAATACTTACTTTCTAGTAATTTGTGTGTTCAGAAAATAGATCATGCACTCTATTGAAAAGCTCACAAGGATAGATGATTTTTATAGACCACTCGGATTGATAAGGACCCTCAAACAAGTTAACGAATAAAATTCTTATCATTATAAATATGTTATACAAGTAAATCCACAAGAATCCAAGGACTATTGTTTAACAGCGAGGCTATTTAACTACAAGTTAGTTCCTCTTTCTTAATTTACTGTGCTAAAAATATCTACCCATAATTGAAATGAACCTGTGAATTGCGCTAATGTCAAATTTAATTCAACTTCTAGAGTTTTAAATGTTTAAATTAAAGATTTTAACTTGCACAATTTAAGGCTGTATTTTCTTTGTGCCTCTCCAGGACCGAGATTACTAACTAGTGGTTCTTCACCTATAAAATGACAGGATGCGATGAAAATTTTTTAGCTTTTAAGCTATAATGTAATGGTTATTAAGTATAATAAACGGTAGAATCTTGTTAGATAATATGGTAATTAGCATTTATTATACTATTATTTCAGTTACACAGTTTAAAATTAGTTAACTACTTCAATCACATAACTTTAAAGTATTTAAAATGTTTCAAACAACCGTTTTAAAAGCATTTAAAACCTTGTCATAGTAAAGATATAACTATTTTACTATGACAAGGTTCTAACTGCATTTTTGGGGGTATTTATTTTTCAATGAAGAGTAAAACATTTTTTTAGTTACAAATATTGATGCTAAAGGCAAATGCTAATGTAATCGCGGGTGAAAAATATTACCAATGTTATATTTTAACCAAAATAGATTATTTTGGTTAAAATATAACATTTTTTGACATCGATTTACTTAAAACTACTCACGGATCAGTAAGAAACTTGTCAAACCAACGCGACGATCTGCCCAAGAGGGGTAAATCTTTATCGAGATATCATTTCTAGAATCTACCCAGCCAAAAACCCAAAGGCAGGGTGTGTGTTGAGTCATAGTCGGCGGAAAAAGATTACTACATCTGTCCAACAACATCCGCGGAGTAGTGAAATAACATCCGCACATTTTTGTGTAAGACCATCCGCTTTTTTTCTTCACTGAATTAACATCCGAGAAATAACATCCCAAATTTCATCGATGCTTAATAACATCTTTAGAAAGATGTAACTACATCCGGGATTTTTTCTCGATGTGTAACTACATCCGCCTAAAATAATCCATTATTAAAAATAAAATAAAAAATAAAATGAATCAAATTTACGGACGTAGTTACATCCGAAAAAAATCAGATGTGTAACTACATCTGGTTAAAATAATGCATTTTTAAATTACTTTATTCCCGGATGTAGTTACATCCGAAAAAAATGAAATATGTAACTACATCTGGTTAAAATAATGCATTATTAAAAAAAAAAAAATCGGATGTAGTTACATCCGAAAAATCTACAGATGTAGTTGCACGGATGTTATTATACATCAATAAAATTTGGGATGTTATTTCTCAAATGTTATTATACATCAATGAAATTTCGGATGTTATTTCTCGGATGTTATTATACATCGATGAAATTTCGGATGAAATATTTAAAATGCCTGATCATTTCCGTCATTAAACAAAATTAATTTTCTTATCAAAAGTTTTAAAAAAATGGTAGATTACTTAAATTATTACTTGATTTATGCTCATTTTGATGTGCATTTGTTTAAATCAATCTTTGTTACTTTTACTTTGTTAAGTAAAAGTAACAAAGATTGATTAAAAATTTCACTTTTTTGGAGTGAAATTTTTAAATTAGGTTATTTAAAAATTTCACTTTAACAAAGTATTGCATAAGTAAAATACTATTAATAATAGCTCAACATAAGAAAATCATTAAAGCGTTTACCCATTTTTTTACAAGTTGCTGTAAAAAATAAGTACAATGGGTTATTATATTATTTTGTTATTGTTTTGATATTTTCATATATTATTATTTGTAGGTTATTATATTATACTATTACATTATGGGTAAATATAGATTAAGAAAAAGGGTACATCAAACTTTTAAAAGTTTTGATTTCAACTCGGCAGATAATTTTTATGGTGCCACCATATGTATTTACTTCCAAAATTATATATATATGTATTTACTTTTTGGGTACATTGGGTTGATTTAGCCATAAATGAAAGGGTGGTTCATACTTTTTAAATTAAATCAAAAACTGTATAAAGTTTTTTTACGTTTTACTACATATGATGAAATGTAAATAATTTTTTCTGGAAAAAAAAAATTTCGCGGGGTAAAGCTTTGCCCTGCGAAAATTGTTAAGAATTAAAGTTTTAATCAGTATTCATTGATTTGGCAGTTTTATTTACTTTTATTTCTAGCTTAAGAACATAAAAAGCAAAACAATGTTAAGTTATAATATAGTCATAAAAACTATTTTTTTTATCTTTAATTATTTTTTTGTTTACAATGTTGTAAAAAAAAGAGCTACTTAAATTTTTTTGTGAATTAAGCTCTGGTAAAATTTTTCTGTTTTTCATACTTGCTCTTGAGCGTCTCTTACTGCCGTATCTTTTTTCAAAATCGCATACGGAAAGTGCTGATTCAGTAATTTCTTTGACTTCCCTTTCACAAGATTGCATGTGTAAAGGAAAGAACGTAGCTTCAAACTGAGTAAACAGATATTTGCGAAGATCACATTTAGAGATTAGGCATTTAAACACTGGTTCTGATATTTTTTCCTTCTTCCAATCATTAGCTCTTCGATAAATAAAGCTTCTGTATTGAGAAAAAAACTTTTTTTGTGATCTTACTGCTGTGTCTCCGTACTGCGAGGTTTTTCTTATATCCTTAATTGTTTTAATGGCAAACTTTCTTGATTTCTCTATCTGAGCTTGACAAAAGAGTAAAAATAAGGCGTTCCGAGAGGACCAACTAGACTCCATTTTGAATGTTTGTGTGGCAATATTTTGAACTTTAATATCTTGTTTATTCAGCAGTTACAACACTGTTACGAAATGACCTGGACCATCTACGATATCGTGTTTTACTTTGTACATTCGTGTTTTTTTCATACCGCATGATACCCATTTGACGACTAAATGAAACATTCAAAGATCCTCAACAGTAAAAGTGTAATCACTCATATAGAGTTAAATGAAAGCTTCTGCTGTCATAAGCCATCTGCTGTGGCAAATACTTCCACATTTTACTTTAGAAAGATGTATGCCCATCTTGTCTGTGGACAAACATTGTATCAACTTATAACAGAGAGCTGCATCTGTCGAAAATGCTTTAAGAACTTTTAAAGTAAAGGTTCTAGCTATTCCTTAGTTGTAAACATTTCAAGTCATTTTATGCTTTTGATTTTAGATAAAGGTTTTCCAATAGAGCCGGTAAAACAATCCTTTGAATTAATTGGGCAGCCCAGTTCAACAATTATATGCTTTAATGGTAATTTATTTCAATGCAGCATAAAAATAGACTAGAATAATTTTCTCCCTACTGATTATTTCAGATTTAATTGCAAACCTCTATCTTTTCCTAAACCTATTTTGAGTTTGTAGTATCTCCCCCTACTACTTCTTAGGACTCATGGATAGCCCTTGGAACCATCTAATTGTTAAGAGCAAATGCGGTTTCTTTAGACGGTTTGCTTGAAAGCATTTAGGTTTTAGGTTGTGTGTAATTAGTAAGGTATCTTCCATCAGGCTCACAGCTCACAGTTATATGTTCTTCTTTTATAGTTCTAATGCGAATATTACTTGTGAGAGGGTCCTGTTCTAACACTAATGTTGAGTCCTTCCTTCCATTAATAAAAAAAAACTTTAGTTATAAACCTATAGGTTCTTCGTCAATTAATTTTTCTTCAGACATTCTTAATCACTCAATTGTTGCTTTCCTTGCTCTTCTTACTTTCATCGGATCAATTGCTTAATAAGACATATCAGGCATCAAATACTTCACTTCAATAAGCTCTAGAAGAAAGGATGTAACAATAGCTGATGTTGCTGCTGGTGAAATATCATATCTTATTGAAACTTCTGCAGAATGACTAATTGACATGTAGTTTTTTTTCAAACCTTGTTTTGAAGTGGATCTTCTGAAATCTTTTCCTTTTAACAATATGAATCATCCTAAATTAAATATTCAACAAAATTGTCATTTTCTACATTTTATTTTTTCCATTTCTAGTTTTTTCTCAACTTCAGATTTCCTCTTTATTTTATTTTCCTCTTGCAAAGATGTTTTATAATAAATTATATAAGCCTAACATATATAATGTTTTTGTAGCTTGTATGTAAGTTTTTTAAAACAGTTAATGGTTTTAACTTAACAATACTAAATTAACAATATTAACAAGCACGTAATAAAGGGTACTTAAAATCTCTATACTGCGACCAAGGTAGCAGCCTGGATTTTTGCTTACCCCCTCTAATAATTATTTTACAAAAATACGATTTTAAAAACAAAAATTTTTAATTAAATAAATCAAGTGCTACTTAAATAAAACACTTTTGATATTTCCAAATTGTTTTTGCTTTTCAATCCATGTTTTTAAATTACATATAACCATACACTGTATAATTGTATCATATCACTGTAAAATATGTACACAGCCCTGTATTACAGGACTGTAACAATAAAACAAAGATTGGGTGGCAAATAAAGCTTTCTATATCCTCTAAGACAAAACCTTAGAGAGGTTACATGAAACTTTCTGTGTTAAAATCACACCAAGCATAATTAAAAGAATTTGGGCACAAAATTTTACAAAAATATCAATTTTATTTTTTCGTGTATCACTTTATATTAATTTTTATTTAAGAGTTATTTTTAGAGTAAGTTTTTGGGATATTGTTTTTTTAATTTTGGTTTTGTAGAGAATATTAAATTATTATAATTAAAAAGTTGAGTATTTTTTTTGTATGTTTAAAGATTAATTTTAGCCTAAGAAATGTTCATTTTAAAAGTAAAATAATTTTTGAATAACTATTTGTCAATTTCTTAAACAGAAAGAACATAGTACAAAGTACACAGTGAAATAACTCATTTTGAAGTTAATATACAGTTTAAGCAGTAGGAGAATAAAACCTCGATTTTGGTGTGATAAAGACAATCGCGATTTCTTGAAATAAGTCTTCGCAACATTTATATACGATGAGAAAAACAGCATGAAAACTAGTTAATGGAACTGGCTAAAGCAGGAATTTTAACTGAAAAATTTATCAGAGCGGTTGGTATTCGTAGCCTAAACAGAAGGAATAGAATACCAATTACTTTCCTCCGTTTTATAACCGGCCGTTAAGAGTATTTTAGTTAACGGACACTCAAATTCTCCGATAGTTTCACGGAAGGATGTGAATACGGCTGCAGACCTTTTCTCAAAATATCTCTTAAAGTCGGCACTTCTGACGGAAGAAGATCCTTACTTCGGCCAAAATAAGTTGATAACTTTGTTTCCATAGAGAGTCTTGTGTTTTTTGAAGCAGACATAGTTAGTTTATTATCTTTATTAGAATTGAAATTTACATGATTGCAAATAAAAAAATGAACTCTTTTTATATAAATTTTTGAAAAAACGATAATCTCATAAAGACATAATTACGTAAGTCGTAATAGTCTGCAATAATTTACACTTCAATCCCCAGGTAAAATTACAATATCATCATTAAGAAATAGATTTTCAATTACAGTAATTTTTTCTGAACTTTAAAGACATCATTTAAAGAAATTAAAGTCTGAAAAGTTCTTATGAAAAAAATCCAGTAAAAGTTAAAATAAAATAAGATAATTTTTTAAAAAACTTATCATTTATTTTAACTATTGTTTTTTTCAATCTTATGTTGCGCTTTTAGCCGATAAATTTTTTTTTTAGAAAAAAAAAAATCACGTTATATCATATATCGTAAAACATAAAAAAAACTTTATACAATTTTAAGTTTCAATAATTTAAAAAGATTGAACCACCCTTGAGTTTATGCCTAAAACAACAGCTTTATGTACCCAAAAAGTGCGATCCCGCATAGGTAAAAATTATCCACCGAATTGAAAATCAAAAATTTTAAAATTATAATTTAACCTATTAAGCAAGGCTCATGTACATATTTGTTTGCATGTTAGGGTAATCGTAAATTAATTATAACATAATGGCAACTTAAATTGATTTGTTATTTAAAATATATAGTGGAGAAGAGGTATAACATATTTCTACTTAGTTGTGCTTGGTCTTTAGAAACATAAAAAGACTTCATACTATCTGTTGTGAACAATTTTTCAAAGTCAGTTAAAACGGTAGGCATTGTGAGAATCTAAAAGCGGCCAAAAACTTTAAAAAAACATTAGTAAAGTTTTGAAAATGTTAAATATATATAATAACTATAATTATATGACATATTTCTAGATTGAAAAAATAAAATTTGATCACAATCTTGCTTTGCAAAACTAACACTGCTTGACACTAAATACTTGTAAAACTGCTCTATAGTTAGACCACTTGGCTGGGTGGTATTAAAACCTAACTACACGCATCACCATGTAGCACTAGTTATAAAACGCGGCAATAAAATAATCATAAATGTGCAAATAATAACTAAAATTATTAGATACAAACTATATATGAGTTATTTTTTAAAATAAAGTATATCTTTTTTATAACTAATAATTACAAAAAATACAAGCATGTGTAACATTATTTATCTGCCATACCTTGTACTAGAGTACTAGATGTTTATTAACTTCGAGGAACAAAGTCCCAGTAGGCACAGCGACGTGACAAAAACGTGAATTTCACGTTATTTTGGCACGTGACAATTAGGTGACTTTTTGGTCCCCGTGAAATGACCAATTCACGTGATTTATGGACGTGTTTTTCACGTTACTTTTGGCACGCGATATTTAGGTGACTTTTTGGTCCCCATAAACTGTCCAAAAGACGTGCTTTTTACGTTAATTTTGGCACGTAATATTTAAGCAATAATTATGCTTTATAATTACCAAGTGTTTGGATTCGTGTAAAGAAAAAAAACTTATCGTCGAGGAAATATTTAATACGTATTAAATTACATGGTTTTATTAGTCAGTATATTAGATCTTGACATAAACATTTTTAACTTGTAATAAAAGCTGCACTTTTGTTAAAATATCCTCCTTATATCCAATAAGTAATAAGTACAAAGTCGTAGATCTGCAACTTACGAAGAGCACGCTTCAATCCACAAAGAGCACACTTCAAACTTAGTCTAACGAATCAGTCGATATATTCTCCCATAAAAGCACACTTTAAACATAATCTAACGAATCAGTTGATATTTTCTCCTATAAGAGCACGCATCAAACTTTATCTAATGAATCAGATTTAGCTGAAAAGAAACAAATAAAATCTTAAATAATAATATGATTATTTAATAATTATCTTACAACTTTTAAAACAAATCTTACTTGGTGAGTTGCCAACTATTTTGGCAACAAGACTTTCTAGTGCTGCTATTTGTTTTCTTTTATCTAAATCGTTAAATAGTTTTAAGAAAACATTACTACATACAGTGTAAAAAAATAAAAAAAGTCATTTGCCTTCTAATTTTATACTCTGATTGCTATAAAATAAGGATTTAATAAAAAAAGATAAACAAAAAAGTCGACAGATGATTGAAAAAAGAGAATTACAAAATAAAAAATACAAGTTTAGAAAAATATTGTTTATCTATATATATCTATATCTAATATCTATCTATAGATATATCTATATCTATATATAATGTTATTAACTGATGGGCGTGATTAGAAAAAGACCTGTACTCACCTTATGTGATAACATCTGTGTATTATGTGATAACATGATAATTTGTTTTCTTTGTTTTCCTTCTTCTTATATTTGCATCTGTTTCTGCATTAACTTGTTCATACATTAACTCACTAGATGCAAAGGTGACAGCCCACGAAGTTGCTTTAAATGAGTAATCTACAAAGTTTTGAACAGCATTAAATGTCATTTTAGAATGCACACAAAAAAATTAAAACAATTTATAAAAATGTAATAGTTACCACATAACCACAAACATTATAGTGGGGATTTTATATCATGATTTTACTTACCCATGGTAAGATTTTCACCTTGAGGCTCCTTTTTCTGTGGAAACATTCACCATGGCTAAGGAGCTTCATCTACCCCTATTTATATATAATATATTAAGTATAAAACTAAAAATATGTATAATAAAGTATTGTCAAATTAGGTCACCAATAAATACAGAGTGCTGAAAATTTAACTCAGAATCAAGTTACATTCTCCAACAAATTATGAACTAAATTAAACTCTTGCTACAGGGTGCGATCACAAAAGAAGACGAAAAGAGGGAAAAGTGAAATTTCTTAAACTTTAAAAGTTAAAAGGTTATTGGGTCTTACTACAGAATGATATTCCTAGGCAATAACATAACAATACCATTGGGTCTTTCTAGTCAATAATATTTTATGCAGAACTTATCATTTGTCATGTAGCTTAATAAATTTAATATTAAATAGGTTATAATAACTTACTTATTATTAAATTAATTACATCGGCAAATTTGACAGTCTAAAATAATATACAATAGGGTAGAAAAAAAAGTATACCTTGTAGTAGGGTTTGATTTTTTGCGTGTTGCAATATGAGAATTATCTGCCATAACGTTACACAATTTTGAACTAAGCTTTGTAATATATTTATTAAACCTAATTTGATGAAACTTAGATATAAGATAATATAATATGTTTAGATAAAATATTATATATGTAAGATTTTATTTTTGTCAAAACTGCATTGCGGTGTTATAAGATATCTTATGCCCTGATACTTTTTTTATTAATTATTATAAAACTACAATGCAAAATAACTATATTATTATAAAAGTAAAAAAAAAGTAATTACAATAATAAATATATAAACTACATATGTTTAACAAATATATAAATAAAATAAAATATTTCATATAATCATTATATATAAAAAATCCTGAAAATTGTTTGCGGAAAATATCCTGAAAAAATTTGGAATATTTTTCCCCTCATTTTTTCCTTAATTTTGCAATTTGTCATTTCTCAATTTTTTTAAAACTTTTCTAAATTTTTGTATAAATGATGACTAAAAACAACATAAAAACAATTAGATGAATAATATATACTTTAAGTTGTTGTATGGAAAACTTTTCGGATAATTGGAAAAAGATAAATTTCAGAAAAATATCTGGTATTCCGGGAATATCCCGAATAAGATAATCCCTGAAACTAATTTATAAAAAAATAGTAAATAAAATAAAGAATATCTTTCCAAGTTTCTAAGCACAGGTTTTTATTGTGAATAAAAAAAGTTTGAAAATACACAATGTTTTGGCAACGTAACTTTCACGTTTCAATCAAGTAAAATTGTCACCTGGACAAGGTCACCTAAAATATACATGACTGAAACGTGAAGAAGGAAACTAGGTAAGAGCACGCATCAAACTTTATCTAATGAATAAGTCAATATTTTCTCCAATAATAGCTAGCGACACCAAATTTAGCTAAAAAGAAACATATAAAAACTTAAATAATAATATCATTATTAAATAATCATCTTAAATTACAAACTTTTAACACAAATCTTACATGATGAGTCATCAACTGTTTTGGCAACAAGATTTTCTGGTGTTGCTATTTCTTTGATCTAAATCATGAAACAATTTTTAAAAAAGGAATGCTATACTTGAGAGAAACTTGCTTTACATATTGGAAGGTCGTCAACATTAAAAGATAAGTATAATGCAATTTCAAATACTATAGCATCATAATCATCTTTTTGTGGGGAAAACATCGAACAAATCCGCGTAAATAACCTGTTTTATATTGTACATAATAACAATTGTAATAAAAGTCATATAATATATATATATATATATAACAATAATTTCATATAATTCAAATATATATATATTAATCATATAATATTTAAACATAAAAAAATTAAATAAATAAGTATTAACCTTTTTAAACAAGTAAAGCACTAGATCAAGATGTCTTATATTACAAAAAGATAAAGTATTTAACAATAATATATACATATGTCAATAATAAATAACATAACACATTTATTTATTGATATTATCTTGGATAAATTCTTTAACCTTGTTGATAAAAACCAAATAAAAAAAGAAAATTTATTTTTGGTTTTTATCTAAACGACTCTTGAGCAATAATGTATGCAGAAGTTCTAGGGACATTATTATTGCTCAAGAATCAAGAATAAGTTCTACTAGAACTTATAATTTGATATTAAATTTGTCATAACTTATTTTGTACTAAATTAAGTAAGCAAAATGGACAAATTCGCCAGTCTAATATATTATTTGAGTTTAATCTTATTTGTGTGGCAAATAGGGACGCTTGGAACTAATTTATTTAACTTAATTTGATATTACAACTTAAAATATATTGTACTTTTTAATTCCGTTTTAAATGCAATGCGTTATAAGATATTATATTATATTATTTTTTTTTTATTATGATAATACTACAATAAAAATTAATTATATTATCATAACAGTAAATAATTATAACTACTATATTGAATACAAAAACTATACTATAAAAAAATAATTAATATAATAAAAAATATTATTTCACATTTCTTATCCCAGGTTTTTATTGAGAATAAAAAAATTTTAAAAATATTATTGAGAATAAAAAAAGTTCCGAAAGACGCGATATTTTGGCACATATCTTTCACGTAACTTTCACGTAAAATAGTGACCTGGACGAAGTCACCTAAAATACACGTGATTGAAACGTGAATAAAACGTTGCGTGCCTACTGGGGTATTAAATGTTCTTTTGCTTAAACACGCTACATATAGTTTGCCATGAGATAGCCAGGATTTTTTAATATATGCACTAACTCTATCTAATGTTTGACAATGAATTTTATTAAATGTTGTTTCAATCGAACAGGGTAGTGTTGAAATTTAAAAAAAAAACGGTAATTTAAAATATGTGCCAATTAAATTCAGGAAAAAAATTTCTGTTTATCACTAGAAACGTCTGTCCAAATCTCAACATTAATATAATTATTTAGAATGAGTTCAAACTTTCATTCGGCCTATTTTATCGCAGCTTATAGATCTAACTTTCTTAGTAATATAACTTCAAATTTGATTTTCAGTTTTAAACAATAATGAGATATAGCTTAAAGAGTAATTCTTTTTTAAAACTCAACAGGAATTTGTTTCTTTCATTATGGTCATAATTGTTATTATCTTGTTAATAAATAACCATAAACACTTTATGGTTTCTGAGGCCAGTTGGAGGTCAGGTTTCCCGAACTCTGTGCTAGCTCTTAGAAAAGCTGATTCCATCAACAGTTGTAAAGTATCAGAGTACCAAAAGTGCCATGTTGCGTATTTATGGTGTCCCTGTTAATCTTTTTGGGGTGCATTGTCAATACCACATTTGGAGACCTTTGTTAAGGCTTAAGGTTTATTAATAGTAAAATTGGCAATTGGCTTGGACTAGTAATAGGCAGTTGCTTTGACTATGAAATAGTGCACTGAGTATTATCCTTGCTTTTAGTCAAGTTCATTACCCAATCAAAAAATGACCAAAGTACCCAAAACCATAAAACACAAAAAATCATTTTCATAACCAAGTTCTCTAAATCTATCATTCACTAGTACTCGTGAGTCTTATTTCTTGCAAAGTTCACTAGATCTACTTGCTTATTGTGAGGCTAACTTGAGTTTAACTGTCTCGTCTTGCGATCTTTGTTGATCGTTATTTTCCTAACAGCTTCCGCCTCCCTAAAAAGTTGACCTTTCAGCAGAAAGGTACTTTACCTCCGGGCGGTATTATCAACTTTTCTCTAAACACGTTTGTTGAATTATAATCAGCTATAAGAAAAAAATCTTTTGGAGATTTAATGACTTGAAACCTAATGTTTTTAAGCCCCGAGTCCTTGCCGCTAATTATACCTAAGAACTCAAAAAATGATTGTTCCTCTAACCTAAAAGTCTTAATATTTTTTCTATTTAGTCCATAAACTTATTTATATTTTAGAAGCTCCTGAATACCAAAAACTAGGATGAAGTAATCTTTTTGTGACTTTCAAATCCGGAATCCTTTTTGGATCTCCGCATTCCTGAACAGAACATTATTATTGCTGTTGTTATATTAAAGTTTCTTCTTTTTTGTTTTAGTTAATAAAAAAGCTAAAAAGTGATAAATTAATTATTGAAATTTATCCTTTGAGTTCAAAAAATTTGTTTTTCTTTTTATCTTATTCACACTTTTGTACACCAATAGTACTCTGCAAAAGCAATAGTAGTATAAATAATATTAAAATATAAATAATATTAAAAAAGACTAGTAAAGCTAATATTTTATTTTATTCTAGTATAAAACTAATATTATTTATTTATTTTTAATTTTAATTTTAAATTTTGATTAATTTTGAATTAAAATGTTAGTTAAACTTTTATAACTATTGGTTTAAACAAATTATAAATTTAGAGAAAGTTAAATTTTAAAAAGTGAACTTAATTTAGGTACTGCCATAGTGTCAATAGTTATTATCACTCATCAGACAAATGATACAAATATAGCACTTGCTTTTTCAATATTGTTTGGAGCGTACAGTTTAAGTATTATTGCTGGGCCAAGTTTTGCAGGTAATTTTTTTATTTAATGTTGTTATGAAAACATTTTTAGATACAGAAAATGAGTCTTGTGTAACAAGTTAATAAAAGTACATAATAAATTGCAAATTATTATTGTTATGTTAGCAAATTATTACTATTAATGTTATGATTAGCCTGTTTTCAGCTATTTAAAATCATTGTAAAAAATACTACATAGCACTTCATATTGTTTTTACAAACATTCTTTTTCTTTTAAAAACTTCACGACTTGATTTTTGAATTCTTTCATGTCAAGCCATTTAGATTCATTTGGCAATTTATTGTACAACTTTATCCCATTGCAAAAGATAGATTTTTGTCCGCTTTTTTTGTTCTGGATTTTTAAGTGGTAATTATTTCGATTTCTTGTAAAATAATTGTGCACTTTATTATTTTTTATACTTAATCCTTAAAAGCCATTCATTTTCTGTAGTTGAATAGTATTGTGTAAAAATGTAAAAACTTTCATTTAAATATTTTCTTTTACAGATGGCCAGTTTAATCTAGACGACAAATCATTACCATGTGTGAACCAGTCACATTTCAAAATTGTTCTTATTGCTTTGTTTTGTAACTTTTGTAGCATTTGAATTTCATTTTTATTTGCATTAAAGAATAATGAAGCACAATGTCCAAAATAAAGTCCGATAATTATGTTAAAAATTATTGTTTTGGTCCACCTAGTCAGATACCTACCAATTCTTATAAGATGACCAGCTTTCTTTGCAATTTTAGCTGCAGTATAGCTAATGTGTTCAGAAAAGTTCAAATTGTAATCAATTTTAACACCCAGGTATTTTACACATTTACTGAATTTAACTACTTCATTTTTAAGGTTGACATATCTTTTCGGATACTTTTAAGTAATACTTAAATATTTTACCTTGGAACTTGTAATCAACATACTCGTTGACTTACCTGCAAAGAGATTAATGATTACATATCGGGTAGCTCTGCCAATATCATTCATGTATATTATAAATAACTGGGGCCCCAGTCCTGATCCTTTGGTTACACCTATCTCACAGGGTAACTCAGTTGATAATTGATCACCATTTCTTACTCTTTAAGTTCTTCCTGTTAAGTAGCTTATAATCCATTGAACTACTAAATCTCCCACTTTGTAGCACTTTAATTTTTCAATTAAAACTTTTCTTTTGATTGTTTCAAATGCTCTCTTTAAGTCTAATAAATCTGTAATGATGAACATACCGCTATCAATTGATGCCCTCCATTTTGAAATGAGTAGTTGAACTGCTGTTTCTGAAGAGTGAGTTTTTCGGAAGCCAAATTAATTTTTTTTAAGTAGCATGTTTTCTTCAAAAGAAGTAGATAACTGCATATGTACACATAATTCAAAAACCTTTTCAATCACTGCTAACATATTAAGTGGCCTCATGTCTTGTGGTAATTTGGGCGATGTCACTTACTGTATGGGTATTAGTGTGGATCTTTTTCAAGTTTTAGGAACAAAACCTGTTTTTGAAGATAGATTAATTATTCTCAGCAAATTTGGATATACTTTTTTTAAAGTTGGTACATTCAAATCTTCACGCATACTTTTTTTATCTTTAAGGTCATTAACTATTTTGTCAAGTTGATATTTAGAAATTTCTTTGAATTCAATCATTCCACTGACATGCTGTGATTATTTTATGTGAGCAACTGCCAGATGGTTGTTTAAATTTGTTATTGATTTTTCAATATTAAGAATACTCTGTATGAGAAACTCGTTGTATTTATCAGCAATCGATTTTTCATTTAAACCATCAAATGTGATATCTTCCCATATATTAAGTTAAGTCTTACACTTAGTTTTAGTGCGAGATTTTAAAGTCTTTCACATAGCAACACTGTCATTTTTAAGCAAACCAATTTTCTTTTAAAATACTCTGCTTTCAACTTTCTCAATAAGTAGGTTTTAATATTTTACCATTTTTTATAAACTCTGTATTTATTGAAACAAATTTCTATGTTCACTTTAAGTTTTCTCATTGTTTTAAATTTACTCCACTCAAGACTCGCTTTTTTACTTTCTGTCAACAACTTTAAATCACTGATCCATTTATAGTAAGAACTCCTATTGTTATTTAAAATGATTTTTGTTTGTACTACTGTTTTTTATAGTTTCTCGAATACTATTAATGAATTGCTCGGCCATTTCATCAATATTTAGTTTCCTGAATTCATCCTCTTTTTCTGCAAGCTTGACTATCAGCTCTTGATTTAATTTTTATAGTCTGTTTTGACATATAATTTAATTTCTTTGGAATGTTGAAGGTTATTGTTTAATTGTGAACTCTTTTTTAATTTGTATTTGTACATAAACGGAAGCATTTCATGGCCTTAAATTTTATGAGATTCATTTTGAACAATTTCAAGAGGTAAATTACTTAAAAACAGGTCAACCACTGTATTTGTAGTTGGAGTCATTCTTGTTGGTATAATTTCATTGTTGATTATTTTTAAGCTTGGTTTTCTTATCACTTTAAGAAAACTTTTAGAATATGGTGAGCTGTGTAGATTACTATTAAATGGATCAATATTAAAGTAAAAATCACCCATGACCATAATATCTATGTATTTATTTTTTAACATGATGATCCATTTTTCATTAAAGTTTGTAAATTTGATCTCATTATTTTTTAAAGGTGATCTATATATACAACATGCAATATAGTTTTATTTATAACTTAAAGTAAAACACTTACAATCCACTACTTCATTTCTACCATAGTTTGCTTAACGACTAAAATTTTAATATCTTCTCTGATCAAAAGTGTCCATCCCCCAGTATGCTTTTAAGAAGATAATACACTTTTGGAGGTGTAATGCTCAAATTTACTGTTTAATGCTCAAGTATACTGCTTTAATTAATAAAAATAAAACTTTATTTGAAAATTTGCCACAAAAAAAAAGTAGTCATTGATAAGATATTGGAGACCTAGGAGAAGACAAATATGTTTCACAAACATTGCATCTATTTTTTATGCTTGGGTAATATAATCACTGGGTTTGTGTGATAAAACGGGTAGTAGCACATCAGCAAAGTTATAGCAATTATCAGTGGTTGAAACTCTGGGTTAGAAAAAAAGGTATAGTACTTTGTACATTTATGCGTATATTTACTATTATTTAAATACTGGCATATCTTTATAAACGTCTTTAACTAATTTAGTTTTATCAAAAAGTTGCAAGTTGTATGTGGTTGTCTTTCTTGTTGCCCTCTATTCCATTCTTTCTTTATTCAATACCACTTCTATTAAAACCCCTCATAAACAACTCCTTATGTACCAAAAACGTTCTGCTTCAGGACCCTCAATCTCGTCATGGCTCATGACGAGATTGAGAGTCCTTGAAACCTGGCAAGGTGTAATTATGGTGACAAGTTAAAAGTTCAAAGTATGAACCTGATGTAGTGATATATTCCTAATGGAAGCAAAAAGGAAATCACAAAGATGGTTTAGGGTTTTGAGATTTGATTAATGTGCAAATAAATAAACTACATGAATAAAAAAACTTATGATAAGGAGGGACTGAAACAGTAATAAGATGTGACTTTTTTGAATGACAATTTGATCGAATTCACAATAACTGCTCGTTCGAGCAGCGATTTTTTACAAACACATGATAGTATTTGTAGAAAAAAGCAAGAGACGCAACCTTACAATGATGAGAGAGTGAATAAAACTTGGCAGATTTAATAGATCCAACTTCATTTACTATGTGGCTTTGGACCTTGTTTTAGAGTGAGAGATTTGTTATTTATCAATACAGGAACATCCCAAATATCAATATAATTGTTTACAGTAAATAACTAAATTTTATAAGAGTTAAAATTGGTTAGCCACTGAAAGCCTCGAGCTGTTGCAAAAGATTATATTCGAATAAAGATCACCTGCTCGTTTCAAGTGTTTAAAAAGTGAGAACTTTTTGTCAAGATGAAAGTATAAAGTTGAGTTGTCAGCAAATAGAATCACTTTAGATGTAAGAGTATCAATAAGATTGTTATTAAAGGTAAATAATGATATAAGTAATGATATAGGAGCAAAGATAAAACCTTGCATTACTCCTAAAGTTACTGAAAATGAAAAAGATTGTAGGTCTTCAAAAATGACTTTATTACTGCAGTTAGAAAACAAATAACTTTATAATCTTAAAAGTTTTATATAAAGTAACCAATACTAGAGAGAAGAACAATTGTGCGATAGTTGGAGAGGTCAGAGTGTTTTCAAAAGTTTTTAAATATTGGAACCAACCTATTTAGCACCTCATAATAGTTTAGCAAGGATTAAATAGAACTCTTGAGAACACTTTTGTAAGTCTTTGAATAAACATTTTCTGATCAACAACCCGTAGAAGAATAAAGTTGAGAATTGACTTTAGCATCGAAATATGAAATGACTTGGAGTCTGAAACGAGTTAATCTTTTTAACTGGAATAGCAGAAAAGGTATGGCTTCAGTATCAAGAGTCAAATTAGAGGAAAAGCTCTTTTCTAATAACTCTGCTTTATTCCAGGGAGAAGTAATAGGATTAGACCCATAAATTAGAAATGGAATGTTAGACTTACTTTAGTTAATGGCACTGTTAAAGATTTTGAAAAGTCATTAAAGCCTAAGATCTGCGAAAAGATAAAAGATTTAGTAATCTGAGAATTACAGAGTATAGCATCAGGCGCAATCTTTTTACATTAGATTTTTGCAATAATAAAAAAACGATGTTCTCAATAGAGATGTTCTTGTAAAAGTTACAAAAAAAATGATAATGGTTTAATCCAGCAACTACACAAGAAGGAGAAAAGCATGAACTAGAATGAGACCTAATTTAAAACCAAAGAAAAAGAGTAAAAGCAATCATACCCAATTAGATTCAGGAGGTTAGGCAAGAGGCACATTAATGCATGTATAGTATATATATATATGGATATAAATATATATGTTTGCGATTTATTTAGATGATGGCATAAAATTACTTTACAGTATAGTATAAACTTTTATTTGAATAACAATATGGTTTAGTATTTGTCAAAAGAGAAGATGATCATCAGATGGGTTTGTGATTTGACTCTAACAACACATAAAAACGGAGCCATAATCTTAGACAGAGATTGTGAAAAAAATAAAACTAATGCTCACTCATTCTTTGAAAATTTAAAACCTCTAGCCCCCATAACGGTAAACCTCATTAAGTTCTTTCTGTGATGTATATTAACTTGGTACTGTTTTTTGCCTATTTAGACAAATGCTAGCTAAAAGCAACTCTGACATTTTTAATTTAACAAAAGCTAGTTATGGAGTCTTAACAAAAACTTCAAGAAGAACCTCAATAGAAACTGCATTCTGCAACTATTTCATAAAATGTTTCCTAGAAAAAGGCTAAAGAGTCTTTAAAATTAACAAACTTTTCCTAAACTAGCATCTACAAATGTTGTCTTTAATTTTATAGTACTCACCATTTTGATTAATTTATTTTAGTTTTGCATATTTTTTTTCGCACTGTGTTATAATGCATAGAGTTCTTGCTTTAGTACTTTTATTTGTTTTTCATAATGTTACTTTTATATTTCTTTTCAACAAAGCTAAAATGGTTTTGCTCAAAATGACTTTTTATAAAAC
Source organism: Hydra vulgaris (assembly GCF_038396675.1). Taxonomy (NCBI): domain Eukaryota; kingdom Metazoa; phylum Cnidaria; class Hydrozoa; order Anthoathecata; family Hydridae; genus Hydra; species Hydra vulgaris. The sequence continues at coordinate 21,719,218 of NC_088926.1, forward strand.
CTTTTTTTGTGAATGTAGTTATCTTAGGTCTCAAAGTTAGTGTGTTGAATAAAAATTAAACAAAAATAAGTCAACAGTTCTGAATCTCTTGATGATGATGATGATGATGATGATGATGATGATGATGATGATGATGATGATGATGATGATGATGATGATGATGATGATGATGATGATGATGATGATGATGATGATGATGATGATGATGATGATGATGATGATGATGATGATGATGATGATGATGATGATGATGATGATGATGATGATGATGAGAAGGAAAAAGAGCCTAATTTTCTGAAAAAATAAGAAGTTATATATAAGTTTCAATCAGTTTAGAATTTATCTTTGATTTATGTTGTTTTTTAATTATACTTAGGCTTTTTAGTTTTCCCTGCTGAGCAGCACCCAAAAAGTTTCAAGAAAGGTATTTTTAATTTTAAGGTTTTTATTAAAATGCTGCAGTTTTAAAACTTTAATAAGGTACTGAAGTTGATTTTTTTATTTATAGGAACTAAAACTTTAATGAGTGTTTTTTAATTCATACAAAACTGCTCAAAAGTTTTAAAATATATGTAAATAAATTTTAACTTATCAAATGAGTGTAAATCTATTAAAAAGATTGCATAAAAAAGTAAAAAGATTTAAAAATTTTAAAGAAAAAGTAAATATATTTTAAAGTATAAAAAAAAATGTATAAATATATAAAAGTTTTTAAAAATATATATTAATTTTTTGATGATGACAGTACAAACTATAAATATTTTGTTATATATATACATATTTATATATATAAATATATATATATATATATATATATATATATATATATATATATATATATATATATATATATATATATAGTGTTAAATGAAAAAACTTTTGTTAACAGATTTTCTACTAATTTTTAATTGCTCTGTTTTTTTAAGAACATTTGAGCACTCTATTTTGTAGATAACCTTTTAAAGTTGTTCAAATATATATATTCACTCATATATATATATGTATGTATATATATATATATATATTCATACATATATATATATATATATAGAGAGAGAGAGAGAGAGAGAGAGAGAGAGAGAGAGAGAGAGAGAGAGAGAGATCGATTGATAGAAGGATAGATAGGAAAATAAAAATAAATAACTGTCTGTATGTATAATATATCTATTTAAGTCATCTGGTATGTAAAATTTACCTTTATTGGAGATTTGTATTGTTAAATAAGTTATTCAATCAATAAAATCTTTAAAAATATGCTTTTCTTCGGATTGCAGATTTTTGTATTTGACTATTTCCAAATAATTAAAAACATGCGCTTTTGGCAAAAAAACGTTGTATTAACTTTATGTCTGGTCAGTTAATCCTGCTACTGATGACATGTAACCCAGTACAATCTGCACCATGTCATGCTGCCTTGAAGGATACGTCTTTTAAGGCAAAAGCTAGGAGATGCCAACTCCAACTTAAAACACCCTTTGCCTTGGGGCTCTTGGTTGAGCAAAGACTAGAGATAGTGTCTCGATAAAAATACTCATCTTGGGCAGATTTTAAGTACATCCGGCTATTGTCTTGTAGAAGACCTTCTAGGCAAAGACTTGAGGGGTAAAAAGATTCTATCTGTTGGCCAGCTTCGCACGCCTTCTTAATCTATTAGGCTGACGCAGATGTATTTTTAATGCATTGTTTCCAGTTTAGGATGTTGAATGCTTAATCTTCTTGACTCAATGCATGGGTTTTGCTTGTGTCTCTGTTTTATGACTAGGCAACTCATTCTATTATCTCCTAATGAGGGTATAGCTTTAAAACTAAGTTTTATGATTCTGAGGCCGGCTGATAGTCAGGTTTCCCGAACTCTATTGTAGCTCTCAGAAAGGCTAATTCCATCAACAGCTGGAAAATATCAAATCATTACCAGTGCTTTGTTGCACATGGATGGTGTCCCTGTTTGTACTTTTGGTGTGCATTGCCGAGGCCACATTTGGAGCGATTTGTTACGGCTTAGGGTTTATTAATAGTAATGAGGAAATTGGTTGGGCTATTAAACAGTGTTCTGAGTACTATCTATGCTTTGAGTCAAGTTTTTCAACAAATTGAAAAAGGAATAAAGTACCAAAAACTATAAAACACAAAAAACCATCATCATCATCAAGTTCACTAAACCTATCATTCGCTAATATTCCTGGTCTTTGAAGTAACTTTTCATTTGCTGAGTCTTATCTCTTGCAAAGTTCACCAGATCTACTTTCTCTTTGTGAGACAAATTTGAGTTCAGCTGTTTCTTCTTGGGATCTTGATGTTGATGTTATCTTTCTTTAGTTTGTAAAGACTCCAATAGTCACATTCACCCATTTGTCGTGAAACTAGGTTTAAGACCAGACTATTCTTTCATGTGCTTTCGTTTAGCACCACTTCATTATATCGCCTTTCTCTTTGTTCTATATTGCTCTCCTTCATCTCAAGACTGCACTCTTTTTTATATTATTTCTGATCAAATTGACCAAGCCCTCTCTCTTTATCCATTAGCTTATATTGTTTTTGTTGGTGACTTTAAAGCTCATCACACTGAATGGCTTGGCACTAGTGTCATTGATTCTGCATGTATTAAAGCCCACAACTTTTGCCTTTATTAATCCCTAACTCAAATAGTCAACTTTCCAACTCGCTTTCCAGACAACCCGAATTATTTTCCTTCTCTACTTGACTTATGTCTTGTTTCTGATCTTATTCAGTGCTCAGTTTCTCCACATTCACCCTTGGGTGCTTCTGATCACAGTTTGATCTCTCTAAAATTATTACCTCATTATTATTCATCACCTGAATCCCTCTATTATCGTACCTCTTACAGCTACCTTAAAGCTGACTGGGACTCTTTCCGTGATTTTCTGCGTGATGGCCCTTGGGTAGAAATCTTTCGTCTTTCTGACGACAATTGTGCTTCTTACATAACTTTGTGGATTCAGGCTGGCATGGAATCTTTTGTTCACTCTCGACAATTGTAGGTCAAGCCTCACTCTCCTCCATGGTTTTCCTCACACTTTGCTACTGAGATTGGCAATCGAAACCGTTACTTCCATATCTATCAGCAAAACAATTCTCCAGAAAACAGACTTCTGTTTATTAATGCTACAAAACCATTGTAAAAATGTTTTGTCTTACGCCAATGCCCGCTATTCTTAGGTCATGAAATTTTGTATCTCATCTCAAAAATGAGGCTCTCGTGGTTTCCAGAGAATCTTTAATAGTATTATTAATGAGGGCAAATCTTTAATTCCACCTCTCTTGTATGGTTCAGATTTTGTCACCTAAAGAAAAAGCTGAATTGTTTGCTAAAAACTTTTCATCAATATCATCTCTTGATTACAATAGTTGCGTTCTACCTGATATAGCAGTATAACAGGTTGATCCATTGCTTGACATTCGTATCACTCCAGCTTCTGTATCTAAAGTGATTTCCTACCTAGACTCTTCTACAGCTTGTGGCCCAGACAACATATCTGTTATTGTCTTGCAGAAGTGTTCTCCGGAGCTTTCGTCTATGCTCTTAAAACTATTCAACAAGTGTTCAACAGAGTCTAGCTTTCCAGCCTGCTGGAAAGTGGCATTTGTTATCCCTATCTTCAAAAATTCTGGAGAGCTATCTGTTTCGTCTAACTACCGTCCCATTAGTCTTTTTCCTATCATAACCAAGGCTTTTGAATCTTTAACTAACAAACACTTAGTTTCTCATCTTGAATTTAATAATTTACTTTCTGACCACCAACATGGATTTTGATCTTCTCGTTCTACTGCTGATTTGCTAACAGTAATAACCGATAGGTTTTATTGTAGATAAAGGTGGAAAGGTTAAGGCCATCGCTCTTGACATTTCAAATGCTTTTGATAAAGTTTGGCACGCAGGTCTTCTCCATAAGCTTTCTTTTATTGGTGTATCTGGCAACATCTTTAAGATTATTGAATCCTTCCTTTCCAATCGTAGTATAAAAGTTGTCCTCCATGTACAGCACTCTTCTTCTTATTCATTAACTTCAGGGGAAGTCCTCAAGATACTCTGCTTGGCCCTATACTCTTTTTAATTTACATTAATGATCTTCCAGATATTCTTGCATCTAAGATGGCATTGTTTGCTGATGATACTATCATTTTTTGCTGTCGTGATAAGAAGCTTGAAAAGGATCTCACGTCCGCTGCAGCATGAAGCTCAAATTGGCTGTTGAACTTCAATACAGATAAAACCTAATTTTTTTCAGCCAAACTTATTCGCAATAATTTAAATCTTCCGATATTTATAAATGGTGGTGTACTCGATGAGTCATCTACTCTTCATCTTCTAGGATTAACTCTTACTTCCGATCTTTCTTGGAAACCATATACTAAATGTGTTGCAAAATTAGCATCTGCTATGGTTGCATCTCTTTATCGAGCTCGACACTTTCTTACTTTGGATTCTATTCTCTATCTCCATAAATCTCAATTCCGGCCTTGTATGGAATACTGTTGCCATATCTAGGGCGGATCTTCTAATGATGCTCTTCCCCTTTTAGACAAGGTGCAAAAACGCATTGTAAACATAGTTGGACCTGCTCTTGCAGTCAACCTCCAACCATTATCATATCGTCGTAATGTTGCTTCTTTTTCTCTTTTCTACATATACTATAATGGGCAATGCTCCAAAGAGCTAGCATATTCTGTGCCATCTACTAAAATTCATTCTCGTGTTCCTCGTCATTCAATTAAGTCTCATCTTTTTTTGTAACTTTTCCTACGTGCTCTAAAAACTCTTATTTGTCTATTTTTACCTCAAACATCAGTTCTTTGGAATTCGCTTCCTTCATTCTGCTTTTCAGATTCATATAATTTTCAATCCTTTATGTCGTCCATCAATCGTTATCTTGCTCTACAATTTTCATCTTTTCTCTTTTATTAACTTCCAACATTAATCAGTGGTTGCTAGCAGCCTTATTGGAAGCGAAGATGTTTAAAAAAAAAAAATTAATTACCAAAGCTAGCTTTTTATGAGTGTGTGTTTTGTTTGTGGTTTAGCCAAGCCATTTTTTTTATTTTTTATTTATCATTAAACTTAGTTTTCAGTCAACCAAATCATTATCACTGTTATTGATTAAATGAAATTTTAAAGAATATCTAGTTAATTGATTTGGCTAAAATGACTAACAAATGCCAAAATACTGCTTTTGTTTAAAATTGGTTCAAGTTGTATAAGAATTTTTGAAAGCAATAACTAACGATAGAGCTTTGTCTAACTTACCAAATACTTTCAATATAGGTAAAACTGTTCTATTTCCTAAAAATTATTAAAGTACCTTGCAAGAGTATCTAATATGTATGCTTTAAAAATTTCAGAAACTCTGGCTTATCTTTTTTAAAACATTCTAGTTTATATATACGTATATATATATATATATATATATATATATATATATATATATATATATATTATATATATATATATACATATATATATATATATATATATATAAATATATATATATATATATATATATATATATATATATATATATATACATATATATATATATATACATATATATATATATATATATATATATATATATATATATATATATATATATATATATATATATATATATATGTATATATATATATATATATATATATATATATATATATATATATATATATATATAAACGTTATACAGTCCTGTCATTACAATTTGGTTTTAGATGTAATTGCTCAACTAGACATATTTGCTCATCAAATTATCCAATATTTGCTCAAACCAAATAAATCCGTCATGACAGTTCTTTTTATTATATGTATATATATATATATATATATATATATATATATATATATATATATATATATATATATATATATATATATATATATATATATATATATATATATATAAACGTTATACAGTCCTGTCATTACAATTTGGTTTTAGATGTAATTGCTCAACTAGACACATTTGCTCATCAAATTATCCAATATTTGCTCAAACCAAATAAATCCGTCATGACAGTTCTTTTTATTGAACAATTATGCTGTTACAATTGAAACATTGGGCAAGTTTATTCGAATGGTTTCTTAAGCAGAAATGATTAATAAATTAGATACAGTCAATTCTCAATATCTCGAACTAATGGGACCGGGAAAAAATTTCAATATATCGAGAGTTCAAGATATCAAGAAAGAGGTGAAAAATAAGTAAAATCACCATAATATCATTATAAAATAAGTTATTTTTCTGATAAAAATTATTAATAACAAAAATCTGTTATCTGGTATTGCTTTAAATTATCCAACTTTTCCATCTTCATTAAATCTTTAAGTTTTAGTGCAAGGGATTGTATTTTATTTCTATTCTTTGAGCTGTATAGCAAAGCATTTTGAAGTGTTTTAAAAGCATTTTCTAATTAAACATCAGATGAGCATGGCTAATCTACGGTGTCAATACCTTCGTCAATGCTATCTTCATCTTCATTATCGTTGTTTTCAAACTCCGAGCAATGATTTCATCATTAGTAGCATGTTAACCGGTGATTAATGCATTGCAATCTAAACCAATGTAAGATTCTGCTGAGAGATTTTCTTGGACAACTTTATGATCAAACTCTCGCAAACAGTCAAGTACTTTTGACAATTATTTAAAAGGGTGATCATCAGCAACTTCTACAATACTTTTTTTGTTTTGTTGATACCAGCTTTTTTAAAGCAGTTGATGACAGTCTCCTTTGACACAGCATTCCATGGAGAAACAAGATCTTTCATTGGTTGAAGTATTGAAGTTTACGGCAGGGGTTCATTATTATTGACATTATTATCTTGATACACAAACGCATAATTTTGTGTCAACAGTGAGCTTTAAAACTTCGTATTATACCTTGATCCATGGGCTGAAGGACAGATGTGGTATTAGGTGGAAGAAATATTTGTTTGATGTTGCTCAGCCCTTTAATTTGTGGATTCGCAGTACAATTATCCCCAAGAAGTGCTACTTCCTTGTCTTGAGCACAAAAAGAGACAAGCTTCTTTACCCATTCTATAAAAAGGTGTCTGGTAATCCAAATTTAAACTAACTTTTATATGTGCAAGTCAATTTATTGTGCTTAAAACATCGTGGGTTTTGGATCTTTAAATAAAAACATAGGCAAATTTTCTCCTGTTGCACTCCTTGCTGCCATGCCTGTAAATCTGACTTTACTATTTTTTTCCCCTAAATATTTTTCTCTTGGTAAATGGTACGTTTTGTTTGGTAGGCACTAGTAAAATAGTCCAAACTCATCAGCATTGAAAATATTTTTAAGCCTGTAATTCTAAAGAAATATTGTAAGTGTATTTTCGTTCCATTTTAATGCCTTGCATTTTTCTATTATAGATTTGTTTATTTTAAGCTTTTGTTTAACGAGCGGAATGTCATCGCATTAAAAATTAGTTTTTGAAAAAAAAATACTTTTGAGAAATTCGATTAATAAAAAAAATTTTGATATCGAGTTTTGAAAAATTTCATAGCAATACTTTTCAAAAATTGTAATTTTAAAAATTCAAATGTTATCATAATATTTCTTAAAAAAATGTTGAAAAGCTCGTTATAAAAGAAAATTTGCCCATTAGGACCAAAAATATTGTTCTAAATACCTAAAAGTTCGAGATATTAAGGTTCGATATATCGAGAGGATTTTAGCTTAAACGAGTACGTTATTTCCATGGGACCGTAAATAATGTTCAAGATATCAAGTATTTGAGATAGAGAGTTGACTGTAAAAAGTTATAGTATGCACATTGTAAATTTTATCTTAATTCCTATGTCTTTGTAAGTTGAAGCAATATTAAATAAAATTATTATTAAATCTTTGTTACAAATGTTGGTGCAAAAAACGCTAGGCCACTCTTACCTGTTCATTTTTCTAACTATAATTAAGAGAGACTTGTTAACTAAGTGGAAAAAGTATCAATTAGTGTTTCACACAACAGTTTAAAGATTCGTATTATTTAAGTGTAGATGATTTCCTTGAAATTGCTAACTATCTGAGCTTAAAAATAATTATGGAATTGCTAAACCAATTGGTATTTGATGATACGAAAACACATCGAAAACTAAAGATATGATAACGTTCTTAAAAAAATGATTGAAACATAAAGTGATGATAACTAATATTTTTATTTAAATCTATTCTCTATTTATTGATTTTGATTTTATTATTGTAAAGCTATCATCGCATATAGTGGTCATGTATTCTGAAATAGTAATAAAATTTACTTTGTGTGTTGACATGATTTCTTGATTTAAGCAATGCTTTATTTCAACTTTAATTCAAATGAAATCTTTTTTTTTTTTCCTGTCATTTCAATAGTTAGTTTGAAACTAAAAAAATTATGTTTTATTTTAAACAAATTGTTTTAGCTTTACAATTAATTTCATTTACTGAACCATTTTTTAAACAGAATTTTTTTTTTTTTACAGATGGTTTTTTTGGGAAGTACGAAGTATTTTTACCTAATTTAATAATTTCATTGTGCATGGTTGTATCTACTTCTTTGATTGTAAAATATCTTCCATCTTGCAACAGGTAAGATTATATTATCATTATCTGTAATTTTTAAATAATTTTTTAGATATTTTTGATTCATTATTGTTAATATACTTTTAACTATTTTTTTAAATTTAATGCTTAAATTTAGTTTTTTTCAAATAATTTGTAGATTTTAAATGTATATATATACAATCCATCGTTCGGACAGTTCTAATATTTTGTTAACCAAATTAACAGTGAACTTTCTAACTTTTTTTTTTTATATAAACTTCAGTGAAGTTATTATAAAAAAAAACCCGAGTGAGGTTTCAATATTTTTTAAATTCAAAATACATTTTTGTGAACTTGTTGTATCAGTATTGTAGGTATGACAATCTTCTGGTGTTAAAACTGTTCCGCAGGGAAGCATTATATAGGCATATGACATGTGATTAGAATAGTTTCCTTTTAACAAGGCTTGAACACCTGTTAAAGTTCCTTATCAACATATCTCTTCAAGTTAATAGATTTTTTTTTAATTTATATTCATATTATCTGATTAATCATGTTCACAATATGAACAAGGTACTAAACCTGCTACACTCACTTTTGAAAATGAAAAAGAGGGAATTTTAGATTTTTGCGTTGAGTTAAAAACCATATAAACTCTCTTCTAAATGTTAAAAGACATAATAATTAATAAGTACTTTAATGCATTCAATAGTTTTTGCAGAGAGAGAATTAGATTTATTTTAAGTTCTATGTCATTAGCATAAGCAAAAATATTTAGAAAAATCCCTCCTAGATTTTATCCAAAATGCATATTTCATATTTTTTATACCAAGTTACTAATGTAAAACCTAAACAGTAATGGTGATAAAATATCACCTTTTCATACACCATTTCCTATACTAAAACACACATCTCAATAGAACCAGAATTTCATAGAGATTTTAGAAATAATAATGGTTTCAAACAAAAATGAATTCCTTAAATTTTAGATACAAAAAACGACAATTTTTATCTAAAAATTGAAAAGGTTGTTTTTTATGACATTTTGTTAGCAATATTCATTTTTTTTTTAATGTTTTAGTAGTAAAAAATTATGAATTTTGAAATCACTATAAAGTTCTGGTTCTTTTGAGACCCAGGTTGATATACTTTTAAAGAAAAAAAAAATTCGCTGATATATGGAGCCAGTGTGTAATCATAGGTCATGTGGGTGACCTTTTTCAAAAATTAAATTAAACCAATGACTTTTTAGTTTCTTCCAAACCATAGTTCATCTGTTTTTTATATTGGAAACTGGAGATACCAAAATTTACAAAAAGTAGCATCTCTAATGACTACCTCTAGAGATGTAGTAGTAGATAGCATCCTTTATATAAAATAACTTGTGGGATGCTTCTGTGCCAAACAAAAAATCATTATAATTGTCTGATATATTTTTCTTTGTAACAAAATAATTTTAAACATTATTGATAAAGCTGGGGATACTACAACCACCCTGTAAATGTTCGCATCAGTTAGGTTGGCCACTTTGCACTTCACCGAAGGAATAAAAGAGGATTCAGAGAACTTCGATGGTTATATAAATGCCTATGTCTCAAACAGAAATTAAAAAACATACTTATTAGAAGATGTAATCAATTTCCACCATATATAAAAACCTCCATACATAAACTCAGGACGAGCTACTTTTTTGACATTTAATATCACCATACTCATGTTAATATCTACATACTCTAACTTAGGAAGCTACATTGTTTTAGCAAAGTGGACTTTTGTATTTAGTATTTTTTATTGAGTTATTCATTGCTTTGAAAGTGTTCTCTCCTCACATTAGCTTTATCATTTTCTCAAGCAGCTTGTCTAACACTAGCAACTAGCATCGTGGCTTACAGCTTTTTTTTACTGATATGATTTTACTACTCCAAAACTTTTTTGGATTAGTATTACAAAATTTTTCTGCACACTTATAAGCTTTTATTTGCTCATTATGCGTTTTACAGTATAGCAGAGCTTCTCTAAAAATATCATGTTTGTCTTTGACAACATTATTCCAACCAGGAGTTTTATATTCTGAGTTTATTTCGTTGCTCTCATTCCGTGGTATAGTGTCAGCCACAACAGATTAAATACAATTCATGAGGTCATTATAAAGTATTTCTATATAATGGCTGCTTTATAGGGTGTATAAAGGTATCTTCAATGACATTTATAAACGAATTAAATGGTACATGTATACATTTATAAAGTTTATACATAAGATGTTTAAACTTTTTTGATAAAGGGCTTAGAACTTACTATTACAAATCTGTCATTTAGTAATACTACTAGACAATTTAGGATAAGATTTGTCTTTTTTTATTTCAGATGTGCTTTTAAATGAGCAAGAAAGAAAGACCAGAATTGGTTTATGATCTGATGCTATAACAATTGTCAGTACAGAAATATATCTGTAATACATTTAGATAATATCTATCTTATCTATAGGAGTTATAATATAATGTATTGTATTAATTATGTTAATCACATAATTTACCATTTTTTTATACTATATTTTTGTTTGAATTTATAATATATGTTATGGTGTAGTTATGAGTTGTATTTATTATTATAAAAGTTTTTGGTTTTTGGATTTTAGAAAGCAAAATGTGAGACCTGTTGATGTTGTTTACAATGAAAACTCATATCTGTTAGGTGGAAACCAGTATTTGAATATTTCATACGAAGAAAATCTTGTAAAGGACTCAATTTCACCTGAAGTAACTAAACTCATTCCCGTTAAAGATAATTTTTTTCTTAGAATCAAGAAAAGATTAGTTACTTTAAGTTTTATTCAACCTCTCATGTAAGATGATATTTATTTTTGAAAATACTTTTTATATCTTAAATTTAAATACTTTATTTTGATTTATTTATTTATTTAAAAGTTAGTGAGAGTTTACATTTTTTCTATTTAAAGCGGAAGTTACTTTTCAGTTTAAATGTATATATTTAAATATATATATATATATATATATATATATATATATATATATATATATATATATATATATATATATATATATATATATATATATACATATATGTATATATATATACAATGTAATATATATATATATGTATATATATATAATGTAATATATATATATATATATATATATATATATATATATATATATATATATATATATATATATATATATATATGTATATATATATAATGTAATAATATATATATATATGTATATATATATATAAAATGTAATATATATATATATATATATATATACATATATACATATATGTATATATATATATATATATATGTATATATTCAAATAAATATATATTTAAATAAATAAATATATATATATATATATGTATATACATATATAATGCAATAATATATATATATATATGTATATATATATATATATAATGTATTATATATATAAACATATATACATATATGTATATATATATATATATATATATATATATATATATATATATATATATGTATATATTCAAATATATATATATATATATATATATATATATATATATATATATATATATGTATATATATATATATATATATATATACATATATAAATATATGTATATATGTATATATATATATATATGTATATATATATATATACATATATATATATATATATATATATATATATATATATATATATATATATATATATATATGTATATATATATATATATATATATATATATATATATATATATATATATATATATATATATATATATATATACAAATAAAGTTTGAAATATACTTTTAAGTTGTTGTTTTAAATAAAACAACAATTTAAAAGTAAACATTTGTATGTTTATACTTAAGTCAAATAACGATGCTTTGCAAAAAATTGCAATGATTGGAGGGTCGGAACAAAAACACCCTTCAATTTTATCCACCTCCCCACCCCAAACACAGGGGACAATAAGTTGATAAAATTTTTTTTGTACTATTTTTAACTAGACTTATATTTATAGATAAACTTTAATTTTCATAGTCTTATCTCACAGCATTCAAAAATTAAAACCGTAAAAGACTTAAAATCAATGTGTAGAACAATTATATATCTAACAATGCCGCTTAACTATTTGTGATTTATTATAGTTAAACATGGAATACTGTCCCTACATTTTGATAGTAATTACATAAAGAAAATTGAATATGATGTAATGGTACTTAAGAACAAGAAAATAAGAGGTAAAGTTAGATGCACTGATCAGATTAGACAATAGTTTTAATTAGTGTTTAAAATAATTAGTTTTGGCAATTAAAATTATTTAAAAAAATTTAATGGTTTTGGCTTTTGTTCATGGTTATGGGACAGTTTTTATTATAAAACAACTTATGCTTCATCATTTAATTTTTTTTTTTTTACTTTGGCGATCTTAAAAAGCTATATAAATAGAGTTGACATTTTACTATCGTCATTGGAATTAAAGTTAGTAAAAAACATTTGTTTCAAACGGGTAAATGTTTTATAGTATTAGACACAAGTGGTGTTATTTTTTGATTGCCATTATTATAATTAATAGCAGAGGATAGTTTGTTTATTCAGTGAAAATAGTAAAAGAAAAATTAATTCATGTTATCAAACTAAAGGTTAATTAATTGTGCAAAATGAAGTTTTGGCATTAAAGAAGGAAAAGGTAAATTAAATTTTCTGTTCACGCAAACTAAACATCAAAGCTTTATGTGTCTTGAAAACAAGAAAACCCTGTGTAAAAAATAGTTATGTAAATTAAATAACTAACTAAAAAAGACACAACAAGAAGTTATAAAGATGGTGATTGAATTGCCAATCAAGTACGAACTTTTGGACTCAACTGAGTTTTAGGTAAACTTAATGAAAAAATTGAAAGAGTAAATAATAAATATGCAGAACGTGTAAATTGAGAGATATTTTATAACGAAGCTAACAAATCTAGCTTAAAACAATATATGAGTCAAGAATCTAAACTGGTAACGGAAATTCAAAAGTGTAAACGATGGTTGATTACTCAATAACGAGTCTTATGATAATGAAGAAGAAATGATAATGTCCACATTAGTTGAGTCAAGTTTACTAACAACAGGCTTAAAATAAAAAAATGAAACAGATGTTTCAAAAAAGAATACAATAACTGAACATATTCTATGTAAACAAATAAGAAGCGTCTTTATACCGTGACTGCAATACTGAGAAAAAATAATTGCAAAATTTGAAAGCTTCATTCAATACATGTTTTGACCAAGCTCATGTTATAATGATAACAGAATATAAGAGTACCCAACATTTAGGGATTAACTTGTTTAAGAATGATGAAGTGATAATGAAAAGTGAGAGAGCATAGAAAAATAAAATCTGCTTTAGATGCTTCAACTTAAAAAATCTACCAAATGAATGCAGAAACATGAGAGGTAGTTGAATTAATGACTGTTCAGCTAAACACAATCATTTTCTTTACAAAAAAAAAGATGTCAAAGTTAATGATTAGTCGGACTTCTGATGAACCCAAAAAAAAGAACATGTTAATTGAAAACTCTCATACGTCTAACATCCAATTACATTCAAAACATGTAACAAACTGCATATTTCTTCAAATGGTACTATTATTCTTCGTAATAGAAATAAAAAAAATTGTGCCCGACGACACGGTTTTCAAATTGGAGAGGCAAAATCGTCAATTTTCAAAAACAGTTCTCTATATCTAGAATTTTCTTTAAAAAAAAATCTTTTACAAAAAAGTGGGAGAGCATGTACCCCGGCCCCCTCCTTCCCCTCCCTCCTCATCCTCCTTCCCTCCGTATTTTTGGCTCTAATTAATAGTTATTGGAAGTACAAGATCGCATTTTAATTCTCATGTATCTCCTTATTTATCACAGAAGATTTTATTGTCAGCATGATTAGCAAATTGATTTGTATAAAACACTTGGAAATCCAGCTTACATCATTAGATAAAAATTCTTAAATTAGAAATATATACACTAAACAACGAAACTTCAAAGCAGTTAGTTGGACAATAGTGTCAAAAAGGTTGAGACATCTGTTAAACATTGATATACAAAACATTTGACAAAAACCAAAATTCATTTTTCTAACCGGTGTGGATCATTCTAAGCTGTATCGTGCATTTAAGGAAGTTAAAATTGGATTTTATGAGCCAGTTCCCCAAATAACACTACTTGGATAGATATATATTTGTGGTTTTATCAGATTTCTTAAAACCCATTTCACCACGTAAGTGCTAATTAAAAAAGACATTAAAAATGAAAACAACCCAATAAAAAAGTTTTGAGAAATTAAATGTAGGAGATTAAGATATGTAATTACCAAAAAAAATAACAAGCTTCGATGACGTTACATTCTTGAATTTTAGATGGAAAATGGAAGATGTAAGCTTGGATTACCACAGAAAAAAATAGACTTAGATTATAACTATAATTGGATTATAATTACATTATAATTGTACAATGGCATTAAGCCATATGAAAAACTTTGAAAAGTGACTAATAAAAGTCTTTGAGCTGAATTTAAAAATATTATTGGTTAAACATGATGAAATTTAGCGCTTTATAATTGTTAATAACTCAAAAACATCTCATACTTTTTAATCTTACTTTAATCTTATTTCTGATTTGCTGATTTTTAAGTGTGAAAGTGTTGTCAAAATCATTCCCTTAAGTTAATACCATAAGTTTTCCACTTTCCCTTAAAAGGAGCAGTGGTATTGGTTTCTATCTTTTTTTTTTTTTTTTTTTTGAACCATTGTTTGAAATGTAAACTAATTTACTTGGTAATATTAAGCTTAATATCAATAAGGATTTTTAAACTAACCGCTCAAGTTCTTTAGCCGCTTTAAAGTTAAAACTGTTGCACTAGTTGTGGAAGCACATTGAGTTTAACTGCTTTTTATAAAATCACAAAATAAAGCCTTTTATACAATAGTTCATAGGTATTACTTATAACACCTTTTTTACCTTATAGTCGACTTTAAGAGCTGAAAGTTTCACTCAAGCTACCTGCACATAATAATAACGATTTTACTTTTTCACACGTTAAACTTCAAAACAAAAATTTTTGAGATACTCTAGTCTGCAACATACAATTGTAAATCTACTAAAGATATTTTATTTATGTTTAAATTTATCAAGGACCTAAACTACAGCAAAGTTTTGTAAAAGTTTTACAATAATTTTGATAATACCTATTTCATCTGGCTTGTGGATATAGCAAAAATGTATTTAAGAATTGGAATACATAAAAAAGAAGTTACCAATAAGTTTGATAGCAAAATAAAAATATAACTGGAGAGTCTGATGTATTTTAATTTAATTACTAGTATACGATATCAACTCATTGCCATTTGATGCTCAATTTGTAAAAAATAACATGTCAAAAAAAAATGTAAATAAATAGCCTTTGGCTTTGAAAGCTGTTAAAGCAACTTTTATAGATGAAACAGTGAATTCAGAGGTTAATAAACATAAATAACTCAGTTGTACAGAAAACTTATTTTTATGCATACATTCCCGCTGAATGTCATAGTAATGGCATTCAGTTGGAATGTATGAATAAAAATGGCTTTCAAACTCAATTGAAGTTCTTAAAGTAATCCCGTGCTGAGCATATAAGTTTAGATTCTGGAGAACCACCTTCAGGGAAAACTCTTAGAGTTGGAATGCTGAACCTGATTTATACAAAAAAAAACTTTTGATAAAAAAAAATGGCAACAATATTCAATCTGTCTGGTTTTTTATCACTCTACATCATTTATATTAAAATTGTTATGCAAGAATTGTAGATTGATGGACTCGATTATCATGATAAAATTTGAGATAAAAATGGTAATGATGTTAGTCAGTTCTTTCAAGAAACAAAAGATCTTTAAATGATTAACATTCCCAGAGGCTTTCAAATAACTTCAACTGTCACAAGTAGATCAATACATATTTTTACATATTGTTAGCTATATGGTGTTACTATATTAACAAGCTTGTGGAAAAAAATGTACATGGTGTAATAGTCTAAATGTTTTGTGGTGGACTAGAAGTCTAAAATTTAGACCACTTGTTGTAATTGTATCACACTAATTCAATTAAAAAACTGAAACTAAAACAAAATAAGTACATAACTCTGAAAATTATAATAGTTTAACTTTAAAGTCGAACATCAGTGAAGGAACGGAGAAACAATATAGGGTGGAATGGATCAATTTTTTTAAGTTCTTTAGTAGAAAATTTTCCCCATATTTACATCAAATTCACGCAAAGAGCGTGACTTCAAAAAAATTGTGTCTTTTTTAGTTTAATACCTTAAAATGGCTTTTTATAAACTAGAATCCATTAAAGTGAAGGTGAATGGACAGAGGATAACCTTAGTTAGAATTATGCTTTTAGAAAATTTGTTGTGGCAAATTAACACATCAAAGGAATTTCTGATCTCACAAATATGGAACGATTATTTTTATTAAACAATTTATTTTATTTTTGTAATACTGTAATAGCATTAAGTAAGTAAGCATATTTGAAAATAAAACAATATTTTTTTAATATTGACATATTTCATATCTTTGCATTAGATTTCTAAAGATTATTTTCACAAAAAAAAAAACTCTTGAATAAATATTAAAAACAGAAGACTTTACCGAAAAATGTTAACAGACAAAAATTATATGTAAGAAACAAATAAAATAATAACAAAATTAATCAGTCAATAACCAGTCAATATAACCTTTTCTTAGTTTGTCTTTATTGTTTATTTAATTAGATAAATGTTGAATGAAAAGTTAGTTTGTTAAGTGAGGGATTTTCCTATTTAAAGTGGAGCACTTCTTTTACTTTTAATTTATGTTTAGTTGAAGCAGTTGATTCAAAATCTCAAATGAATTACATTTTTGCAGGTTTTTACAGTTAATGGATGTATTTATATGTTGTTATATAAGAGATTTTTTATCAGTGCCAAGGCTTTCTTTTCCACCATAAATTTCAAATTTTTTGTTGTTCATTAAGATGGTTTATTACCTAACAAGTATTTTTGATATAAAGTTTTTGGGCTTCATTTTTAGAATTAAAGATAGCAATTATGTCATCCACATACCGTTTATAAATAAATGTTTTAAAAGAGGGACAGATATTACCCTAAGTTTGTTCATGAAACCTGATAAAAGTATTAGCTAAGTTTGTTCATGAAATCTGATAAAAGTATTAGCTAAGATGGGCGCTGAAGGAGAATCCATTGCAACACCATGTGTTTGATTGTAATATTATCCGTCAAATAGAAAATGGGAACCAGATGTTGAAATCTGTAGTAGTTCCTTAAACTGAGTTTTAGAAAATTGTTTTAAGCAAGTTTTATATAAAACCATCAATATAGCAACTGGTTTATTTTTTAAAGATAAATATCTTTAAAGAATAAATCAGTTGCAATGTTGATGGTTTTCTTAAGTAGTATGTTTGAAAATAAACTTTCAACATCATAAGAAATAATAAATTTATTATTTAGATTACTTTGCTTCAACTCTTCAACAAATTAAAATGAGAAATTTAAACTGAAATGCAAAATTGTTTCGGTATATGTGGAGACAATAAATGAGAATAATGTTTGGCAAGGTTGAAGTTGTATGCTCCAATTGTTGATATTATGGCTCCAAAAGTTGGAAAAGAATTATCTTTACTAAGTTTGTGCATCTTAGGTGACGCATAAATTTTTGCTGCTTGGGATCCTACATTGTAAATTTATTTTTCAAAATATATCACTTTATCAAGTTTTCAAAGATACCCTTGTAAAGATAGTTCTCTTTTTTTTTTTTATAATAGGGTTCTCTTTTATTTCTTACCACTTAGCCTTATTAATTATAATAATATGTGAAGATTTCATTTAGTTAATTTTATTTTAAAAGAATAAATCATTTTCTCTGACTGGTTATGTGATAATGATGTTCTCATTTTTTCGAAGTTTTTATAATATTTTATATTTTCTTAGACAACTATCATATGGTGTGTATTTCTATGCGTAATTGTTTGCCAGATGGGATAGCTCACTTTTAGTTTGAGGTTTTGAATTGTTGTATTTTAGTTAGGTATAAAGAAAAAATAATAAATTAACTAAAATTCAGAATTAAATAAAATGAATTCTGATTATAAAGACTAAGAATTTTATATGATCCTAATAAACACCATAAAAATTTACAGCGGAAAAAAACGAGAAAATTAGATTACCTTTTTAGATGTACTTTTTAAAAATCCAATTTTTAAGATTTAATTATTAAAAAATCCTTTTTGATATCAGTTTATCATAAAAAAACTTATAAAGATCTGTTACAAATTGTTTTAGTTTCATTTTCTCTAGCTACAAATTTGATCTTATGTATTGTTTGATTAATCAAACATATAAAATCAAAAATACTTGGCTGGGATTTAATAAGGACATAAACAATCATTCTTTTGCTTTACAGAACAATCGTTTTCCTCAGAAGGTTGTTGACTATGACATTAAATTGTATATAATTAAATTGATAATAAAATGAACCCGTTTGTTTCTACCTGATACCTCAAGCTTATATTAATCGGAACTTATTCTAATCTTACTAAAATAAAAAATAAAATAAAAATATTAATAAATATTACAAAAATGTTCTAAAAAAATTAACTAATAAAATGCTACTAATAAAATATGAAATAGTTTTTGTTTTAGAGATCCACTTCCCAAGTAGATCTCTTAAAATGTAACTTGCATTACAGCTAGCGCTGTAATGCCAGTTGTATGGGAGAAACTTCCTTAAATTTAACAACTAGAATTTATGAACACCTTGGGGCTGATAAAAAATCTCATGTATATATAAACATTTAATTACATTCCTTAATTGTAAAAACTTGTAATAAAATACTAAATTGTAATAAAATTGTGATTTTGAATACCGCTTCAACTAAAACGAAATTAAAAGTAAAAGAAGCTCTCTATCTTAAACAGGAAAATCCCTCACTTAAAAAACAAACTTTCCATTATAACATTAACCTATTTAGTTAATTATAATGACAGTTTATTTTTTGTTTTGATTAAAGTGATTGGTTATGTACTGATTCATTTTGTAATTGGTTTATTACGTTTATTTTTGCCTCGTAATATTTCTCTGTAAAATCTTTTGCTTTTAATATTATTCCAGAGTTTTTTGTTGTAAAAATAGAGTTTCCAGAGTTTTTGCTTTTAATATTATTCCAGAGTTTTTTATTGTAAAAATAATCTTTGGAAATCAAATGCAAAATTATGAAACATGTCAATATTAAAAAATATGTTGTTTTTAAAAATACTGGTTTATTTTTCACAATTAATTTTCTCATTTTTACTATGACAGTATTTTAAAATTTTATAGGTAGTGATTACATTTTATTATTTATGTTGAAATAAAAATGAGTTCAAAACATTCATTCTGAATGGTTAAAAGTTTATAAAGAATAACAAACGGTATTGTTTTTTGATCGTCATTAGATTATATATAAATAGCATTAAAATGGATAGATAGCATTAAAAAAGTGGCAAGATTAAAACTATTACTGTAGATAATGAAAAAGTTCTTGATGAACACAACTTTTGGAGTTTATTATAGATGATCATTACTTTACCACTGGATTATTACATTACCACTGGAAAAAATAATGGATTAGTTGCCCAACTGCCAGAATATTCTTGCAGAAAGATATCATTAAAATGCAACTTATAAAAAGAACTTAAATAAGAATTCAACGCATTTTACTGACTCTTAAAATATAAAATGTTTGTTCCTATTTTTATATTTAAAACGAATTTAGTAAACAAAATATAAAAGCTATTTATTTTTTAGTTTTTTGTTAATCATGACTGCTTTAAGAATAGTCTAAAAAACTGAATAAGTCTGAATCAGCTATTTTAAAAAAATGTAAATGGTTTAATAATACATAAAATTTAATTTTTTATATGTAATTTATAAAATATAATAAAATATATAAATTCATGTTTTATTTTTTTTTTTTTTTTTTGAAGATTTTAAAGAATGTTCAGAAAAAAGAACGTTTAGAAATTAGAAATTTATTTAAAACTTAGAACTTTATTTTGAATTCAGATATTTTTTTAGAAATTAGAACATTAGTTCTATTTTTATACTTAAAAATTTTTTTGTTTAGCTTATTTGTATTGTGACTTAAAATATGTCAGAATTTTTCAGCGCATATTGTGATAGTGGCGCAGTAGAAGAACGCTTGCATCATTGTTGTGCAGTAGTTAGTTTAAACTCCACTTTATTCCTGGTAGTACTTTACTCAGCTTGTTTCTCCTTTCAGCTGCTTTGTTTGTATGAGTGATGAGTGAGAAGTGATGACGCCTCTATTGAGGAGGTGTGTGAGTAATTAGTAGACTCCCCTTTGATGAGCTAAATATAAAAAATGATAATTAAAAAAACAACTTTAGGTGTTTGTTAAATAATAAAAATTAAAAATATTTTCTGCTTTCTATATTTATTTGGGAAAATTATTAATTATTAAAAAATAAAACTCAAGTTTCTTTTAGTTTTACAAGCTCAAATACATTTAAATTTAATGTTTCTTTATAAATTTAAGTTCAGTATCAGTTGTTTTTCCTAAATAAAAATTGCTATGTCATTTAGCACTTAAGAAATATTTTGAAATTTTAATTTAAAATTGAGAAAATATAAATCTAAAATGGAAAATAAAACAGAAGCAAAGTGGATTATAACAGAATGTTTTTCATTGTGTGCGCCTTAAGAAAAAAAACTAATCATAGATTATAAAACCATAAAACAATATTTTGAGCTATTGACTTTATATATGCATATATACACATTTTTATTACAAAATATAACTTCATTTAGCAAATAAATTTTTATTATTAACAAAACTGTTTTAGGAACAAAAGTTGTTTTTGTGCTATGCTTTTGCATTTACTGTTTTGCATTGTTGGAGTTGGTCTGTATGATCTGCTTACAATATATTTTGCAACCTCGCGTGAGTTTGGTAATAATTTTTTTTTTTTAATTTTTCGTTTCAGAAATATAATAAAATACTAAACGATGTCCAACTGTAGATTTTACATAAACTAAAGAGCGATAATAACTAGAGGGAAGTATATTTAACATTTATTACAGAGTGGAATATAATTTACTTTTAACATAGAGAAGACTAAAGTAATTTTTAAATATAAAGAGGAATTTAGGGTAAAAGATTTGTTTTATGCTGTATTCTTTTCTTTGAAACTTTGTTTACTTATAACTTTTTACTCATATACTCTCTTCAAATGAAATTTGCAGCAAAATGTGCAATAAAGAAAATATTATACGTTTTACTATCACATATTTATTGCACCTTATTATTTTTACTTAAAATCAAAGTTACTTAACCAATATATTTTTTGCGGTATGAAATCTGTTTTTTGCGGTAGATAAATTTATTTTTTACGTTATTTGAAAAAATGAGGCTAAAGATTCTTTTTTGAAAAAAACGCAATAAATTTATAAAGAAACATTAAATTTAAATGTATTTGAGCTTGTAAAACTAAAAGAAACTTGAGTTTTATTTTTTAAAACAACTAAAAGCATACATATTAAATATTTTTAGCTGTTCATTAATGCTCCTTTTTAGCAACAAGTTCAGATGAATTTTTTTACGCTTTTTCCTTTTTTTTTTTTTTAACGTCTTTTGCATTAATTTTCATTCTTCATGAATTTTTTCTTTTGTTATTTTTTCTTTTCCTTTTTTTTCGTTTTGTCTTATTTTTATACATTTCCAAAACTTCGTCACTTGTAAAGATTCCATAATTAATTTTCTTGTACTTTCTATTTATTTTGAGTTTATTTGATTCTAAAAATTTGAGCACATCATGAAATAAAGTTGCAAAAACTGAAACTGCTGTTTCCTTATGAAATGCTAATGAAAGTATATCAAGCTGCTGCTTCATAAATAGAAAATTTAGAATATAGTAACCAGGGGTATAGCTCAAAAGGTTATTCCAATGACAAAAAATATTTTCTTGTATTTTTGAGACATAATGAAGAATAGATGGCCTTATTAATTGTTACACAAGAAGAATCTACATGAATAAATCAACTTAAAAATATTTAATCAAAAAAATAAACCATTTTATTTATACTGATAACGTTTATGATTACCTTGAAGAGGAGCAATTAGTTCATTACTGATAATGTTTTTACTAGAAGGAGCTGCGTTTGAAAAAGTAGGAGTTTCAAAACATTCAGAAGTTACTTGTGCATCTGAATTGGAAGCAGATTCAGAATCATTATCTACTCTAATACACCGATCAAGATGAATATTCTCAATATTAAGTGGAAAAATAACTGTACCACAGAAACCGTTAACTATTTTTGATTTTGTGATAACTCTATCATTCATCAGTTTTAAAATTTTTATAAACTTAATCTCATCAACCTCCTTGCAACCATTTCTCTTTTCCAATTATTTACTTTCTTTTCCCACTCTAATTTGGCTGATCTAAAAATTGATGTACTACACATTTGAAGAATGTGAGTGCAGTTTGGAGGAAAAGACACTATGTAAATTCCCCAATCCTTGCACCATTTAAAGAAATTAATGTGACTTGGATGATTGTCTAAGAGTATGCAAGCTGTTTTATATGTGTAAACTTTTCTTTCAATAGAACCTAGTCTTTTAACATAGAACCATTAGCTCTAAAGCAATAGCAGGCAGTAATGTTTTCTTCAGGCCTTGATGAATTAACTTTATAAACTGTTTTCGCACCTTTCCTTGAGAGAACTCTTTTCACATTTGGATTTAATTCAAAGTTTATCCTATTAATATTGTAAAAAGCATATGGACAATCAAGGATATGTAGTAAACCATTCCTTCCAAAATAATAGGAAAATTTGTTAAAAGATTTTGTAATATTGCTGACTGGAATATTGCTGCTGCTTTTCTAATAGATTCAAGAGTACAAAGAACTATTCCAGATCTTTTTATAAGGAATAATCTTACGCAATATTTCGTTGAAAGCCCATTTTTGGACTGCAGAGTTTCTGAAAATTTTTGAAGTTTTCCCACGTCTGAAGCAGCCTTAATTAAATCATCCTTTGTTTTAGGATCGCCCTAATTAGATGACATAACAAGCCATTCAACCAATTGTTCATATTTAAATTCAGTTAACACATTTTTTGGAAAAGTTTTCTTCAGACTTTCTCCTTTTGTTGTTTTTTTAAATGCCAACTAATTGTTTGTGTTGGGATGTCATAGTTTTTAGAGGCAGTATAAACTGATAAGATTTTTTCGGAAAGGCCTCCTGCATAGAAACAGCTTCAAATTTTTTATATTTTTGAGATAAAGCGGCATTTGTTGCCTCTAATTCAAAAGTCTTGCAATTATCCAGGTTTACGTTATCACAAAATTAATTTATTTAATCAAAAAATATCTTCAAAAAAATTTTAAACTTTTCTAATAAAATGCCAGAAAAAACATTTTTTACCGCAAAAAACGTATTCATTGTTTACGTAATTTTAAAGTTGTTTATTAATTGATTAAACATTATATTTCCATTGACGAAAGTTAATTATGTATTCTACAGATATTAATCATCATCATCAAAGATAATATCTGTTAAGTGTAAAATAAAATGAAAAACTTGAATCACTTTAAAAATTTTTTTACAGAGGAAAAATTCAATCTATTAAATTTAATTACGTACTTAAAGTTATGTAGACAATAAAAGTTTAATTTTTGTTTAGAATGGTTTTGTACACATTTTTACAGGTTTTGTGAGCTAGTCAGAACGTTTTAAGTACTCTATAACTTTTTTTTTCGTAAAAAAGTGTATACCGTAAAAAGTGTATACTGCAAAATACAAATCTTTTACTCTAGTTTATTTATCGCAAAGAAATGACTATAGTTAACTTTTGATATAAGGGAGAATGCAATTTACTTTTCACATAAATAAGACTATAGTTAACTTATAATATAGGGGAATATTTTTATAATATAGGGGAATTGTTGCTGCAAAACAAGACTATCTTAAGTTCATTTTCGCTGTTCTGAGAAAAAGGCATTTAAAGTTTTTAATTCATCGCTGCGTTTTGTCTTCTTAATTAAACTAAATTGTTTTTAAAATACTTATAGTCTATGTTATTATTTTTCATAATAAAACAAATAAAAAATAGAATATTTAAGTTAATGAGAAGCAACAATAGAAATGAACTTGAGATAATCTTAAAAGTATATAAAATAATACAAAATTCTACAAATTAAGTTGTCGTTTCAAAACAAGACTATCTTAAGTCCATTATGGCTGTTCTGAAAAAAAGAAATTTAAAGTTTTAAATTTAATCTCTGCTTTTGATTTTTTTTTTGATCAAATCTACTTGTTTTCAGCTATTTATTATATTTATTAAGTATTTTAAACCAAAACAGGTTTTTTTTGCCAAAAAATGGACTATGGATAGTTTTGCATTGATATAGTTTACTTCTGATATAGAGCAAAGTTTTTGATATAGAGATAAAGAATTTAATTACAAAAATCTCTAGCATTAAAAATCAATAAAATACAATATTTTTGCACTTGTCACATTACTTTGCATATGTCATACACAAGATTTTTTAACCTATATTTTCTTTAGTGCAGCTGTGATTTGATTATATAACTACAAAATTATATGACGATTAGTTTTTGTGTGTAGCACTTTTTAATTGTTAAAAGTGTTGAAAGTTTGAAAAAAGTTTAACAAGTTTTTCCAAATAAAAATCTTTTTTACTCAAATTCATATTGTTCTTTATTTCTTTAAGGAGGATTAGCAATGAGTAGTTCACATATTGGCTTATTGCTAATGCTTCCTAGTATTATAGAAATTATTGCAAGTGTTACGTTACTGCCTAAGGTACATGTTACTTTTTAGGTTTTTCTTTTTTTATTCATGAATGATTAATTTAAACTACATATTGCTTGTTTTAATATGCAGTTTAATTAAAATTTGTAAATTTGAAAACTTTTGTCTTCGGGATTATTTTTATGTGTATTTTTTTGCGTTAAAGAAAATTAAATTTTCTTTTTTTGGCAGTTCCTTCGAAGATTTGGTGCTAAACAGGTATAAAACATTTTGTATTATTCATATATATATATATATATATATATATATATATATATATATATATATATATATATATATATATATGCATTGTATACATGTAAACAGGCCCGGTTTTAAGCGTAGGCGACGTCGGCGACAGCCGACGGCGGCACTTTTCTAGAGCGGCATTTTCTTAATTTATTTTGTGTTTTCCCAAAAAAAAAAAATAAGCGATCTGACTATAAAACCGTTAAGTGCCACTCGTTGGGAAAGCAGGGTCGATGCCGTACGGGCACTTCGATTTCAGATTAGTCGAGTTTACGATGCACTAATTGAAATCGCAGAAGACAATACATTAACTACTGCACCACAAGTCAAGAGTCGCGCAGAGGCTAAGGGAATAGCCAGAAATATTTCAAATTTCAAATTTGTTTGCTCCTTGGTATTGTGGTATGACATTTTATTCCAAATTAATATTGTCAGCAAAATGCTCCAATCACAGGCTTTAGACTTGTCGCTTGCTCTAGAGCATTTAAACGCTACCAAATCTTTCCTATGCGATTATCGCTGTGATGAAGCATTTGCCGCAATGGTTGAAAATGCAAAAAAATTGGCAGTTGAACTAGAAATTTTTGAAGGATTTGATGTGGATGATCCCGTACGCGTACGCAGAAAGAGTAGACAATTCCTCTACGAAGGTCGTGATGAACCGATAGTATCACCAGAACAAAACTTTAGAATCTTTTTTCAATCGAATATTGGACATCGCAATTCAAGCAATAAATGAAAGATTTACGCAATTATCGGAATATAACGAGTTATTTGGGTTTCTTTACAATATCGGCAGCAAACACTTTACGGATGATGAGTTATTGAAACACTGTAAGGACTTGCAGTTAGCGCTTATGTCTGATGGCCAATCTGATATCAACGGGGTCGAACTTTGGTATGAAATTAAAGCTATTGGGAGACGACTTGATACTTCCAATAGCGATCCAAAAAGTGTATTAAAATGTATTTACACATCTAATGTTGTCGAAGTATTCCCAAACCTTTCGATAGCTCTTCGCATACTACTAACGTTACCAGTCACAGTTGCTAGTGCTGAAAGAAGCTTTTCAAAGCTAAAAATAATAAAATCCTATTTCAGATCACAAATGTGTCAAGATCGTTTAGTT
The DNA here is from genome assembly GCF_038396675.1 of Hydra vulgaris. NCBI lineage: Eukaryota > Metazoa > Cnidaria > Hydrozoa > Anthoathecata > Hydridae > Hydra > Hydra vulgaris. Next base: position 21,746,025 of record NC_088926.1, read on the forward strand.
GGTCTAGCTACGATTTCCATCGAGAAAGAAATTGCTGATCATTTGGACATAGAAGATTTGGTAAAAGATTTTGCAGAATTAAAAGCTAGGAAAATTCACTTTTAATTACGATTTGTTTTTTATTTTTTCATGAATGGAATTTGTTTTGTTTTTTATTTTTGTATAAATTCAGTTTTTTTATTTACTTTGTTTTTGTGTAATTTTTCGTAATAAAATAAAAATATATTAAAGTTTGATTTTCAGTGTTTTTCTATTTTCCTTCAAATTGGAAAAAATTGCATTTTTAATTTTTGCGGCGGCAAATTTGCATCTCGCCTACACATAGAAAACTGTTTGAACCGGGCCTGCATGTAAATTATTTAATATATATTTATATATATATATATATATATATATATATATATATATATATATATATATATATATATATATATATTAAATAATTTACATGTATACAATGCATATATATATTATATAACATATATATACATATGTATATATGTATTATATTATATATATATATATACATATATATGTTATATAATATATATATATATATATATGTATATATGTATATATATATATATATATATATATATATATATATATATATATATATATATATATATATATATATATATATATATATTAAAATAACTTAAATGAAAAAATACAACTTTATAATGGAACTTAAAGTTTCATGCCTTTCGTCAATTATCAGCCATATTATTCAGAAATACAAAATAAAAACCGTTATAAATAATACAAATTTAGCTTTGCAACGGCATTTGACATCTTATATACATGATCCGATATTTGCTAATTGTCGGAATCAAAGTGAGATAGTAAAATATTTTTTCTATGCCTACAAACAGAAACCAATTCACTTTTTTTGTTATGTAGTGATCCACTATCAAAGCCATTATAAAATATTTTTCATGAATACAAAGATTACACAATTTTGTAGATAGGTTATAAGATTGGCATCTTTTAATAGTGTTCCACTTAATTATAGGCATGTTACCTGCGTCTTTATGTTTCCATATTTTATTGGAAAGTTCTGTATCATTTCTATACCTGGTTGCATTAAAAGATTTAAGATCGTTTGCAAACCTAAGCTTGAAGCGTTTTCACTAATACCGATGTAAGATTTTTCCATAAAACTAGGATCAGGTGATGCTAAAGTGGCTTTATATATAACATTTTTTAATAGAGATTGGTTATTTAAAGGGCATGTGGTTTTCTTAATGCAGTTGCAATTTGTATTATTAGCAGTGAGTTTGTTGCGCAAAATTTGTTGGTTGTAGGAATTAATAATTGATCGAATATTTGGCATGCAGTTGTAACTTTTATTGTATTTCTGTTGAAAATTTTGTGGAGTTTAAAATGTAATGGAAAATGCCAGTCAATTAAGTTTAAGAAAAAGTGTTTGGTTACAACATTTTTACTGAAAAGAGGATTAAACCATATAATATTTCTTTTTCGTTTATTAGTATTAGAAGGATTTAGATTTGAATGATATTAGAGATGTGAATCCAGGCTTTTCTAATGCGTCTTTATAAATAGGAGCAGTCTTTTGAAAAAAAATTTTGCTTGAAGAATTGGAAGTTAATCTATGTTCAATTGAGGTTGGTAATTGTTTTAAAATGCTTGGTGGATGGCTGGAACTAGCATGGATATAATAAATCGTACTATGAGGTTTATGGTAAGGTTGAAAACTGCAGTTTTTAAGATTTAATGTAACATCAAGGTAATTAACAATTTGTATATTAGATTGAATGGAAATACTGAGATTGTTTTGTTTAAATGTTTGAGTAAAATGCTTCCTAATTTTTTCCATTTTTGGACCGCTTGCGTTTTTAAACACTGCTAAGCCACCATCTCTATATAATCCAAAATCAGACTTGCTATAAAATTGCAAAATCTGGAAAAGAAGAAATATAATAATTAACTTGCACACCTCTGCTCCATCAAATGCACCGATGGCAAAATCAAAAAAACCGCTGGATTTTTTTATCTAAACTTGGTCATTGGTAATTAATAAAAAATTTATGATCTGGGTCAATGCTAATATGTTGTTCTGTTAAGTTAATGGAGTCAATAAGTAGCTTTCCATTGATAAAAGGGTTAAAGTCAACGATTATTGAAAATAAGGAATTTAAAAAAATGTTTGTCATTGATGTTTTTGAACCAATTTATTGCATTTTTTACTATTCCTCATATTAAATCTTAAAATATTTTTTAGGCTGGTGTTAATATCTGATAAAATATGTTTACTTAATCTGCTAACTTCATTCTTAGCTGGGTTAATCAGACAAACACTATGATTATTTAAAAAATTTGGTTTATGGTCTTTTAATGTAATAAAACAATTGGAAGAGCTGTTTATATTGATTTTATTAAAAACCTTATGATTCTTCAAAATAGTTTTTCCTTCTTTAATAATGTGATATTTTGTTATAGGGTTGGTTTTTTTATAATTTGATGTAGTAGCATTCATTAACAACTTATTATATTCGTCTAATGTGTGTGTACATTTTGAAATCAGATTAATAATTAATTTCAAGCGTTTAATAACCTTCCCTAAACAAAAGGTGTAAATAACTTATGTACAGATTTTCAACAGAATAATAGATATTGGGCTCAAATGTCTCATTTGAGTTCGTCACTATGCATAATAAAAATTGTACATTTCCGTTTTTTGACTTTATGTATAATTATAAGTTACATCAAAGGTAAAAGTTAAAAAAGTTGATTTGTACTCTTCAGACTTATTAGTAAAAAAATACATTTTTTTATCCTTGCTATAAGTGATCTTTCTGAACTATTGTTTTCAATGACGGATACAGCAATATTTTGTAAGGATAGGGAGGGAGTGCAACGTAATGTAGACCTTACATTACGTAATGTGGCAGCCAGCTTTATAAAATTATTAAAGCAAATATAAATAAGCTTCAAAGTATTTGGGTATAAAATCAAGATGTAGCAAAAAAAAAAAAATTTTGTCAAATAAAAGCAAAAGTTATAGAATAAAATATAACATAATAAGCGTATTTAAAGTTGCTGCTAGTATGTTAATTTACCAATTTTAGTCAAACAAATTTTAAAATCCAGATAATGTATAGAGTTATAATATAACATTTTAAAAAGCGCAATATTTTATTTGAATGTTATTTATTTGCATCGATTTCTTTAGCAACATTTTTTTCTTTATAATTTTTTTTTCTAATTTACATTCGCGTCTACTTAAACTACGTCATTAGTATATTCCTTAAAATTTTAAGTGTAAATAAGTAGTTTTAAATTGTTTTATAATATCTATAAAATACCATTATGATATTAAAATTGTGACTTTGGTTTTATACTTTTGTCCAGTCACTAGCCCACTGTGCAATGGCTGTTGCTGAGATAACATCATATATTGCGTTAATCTATATGTAATTCTTGTCATTGTTTTGAGTGGTTTGGGTATTGTGACCTATGTTAATTAACCGTAAAATCTGATAGATTAGCATTCCAGATAGATAAATGTAACCCAGGAGAGCTTACCTTTTGCCTAACTTTAAGACTCATTATACTAGCTCTATATCAAATGAATTCAACTGCGTTGTGTCTGTTTCGCAACTGGTTTATCGTTGTTTATATATTTTGCCACAGCCACTTTTCTACCTCCCCTATTTTTGTGGTGTATTTGGTAGTTTAATAGTTGTGTGGACTTGTAGTTCATGTCTAATTGTTGGGTGGAAAAAGGAAATCTAGTTTGTCTGCTAACTCTTCCATGTTTATTCTCACTATTAGTTCATCTTGTTGGCAATATTTACTGAGTGCAGATTATTTGCCCAAATACTAAGTTGTTTGAGGTTGGCTTTATAGGTCATGGCAAAGGAATAAAGAGTAGATGTAGTGAAGCGGGGTTGCCAAGGTTAAAATTGAGTTTTTTAAGTAGTAAGTATAAAAGAAGATAAATTTTAACTAACATGTGTTAGTTTTATAGTTAGATCAACTTTTTAATTAACGATCCAAAAGTTAGATCTTCATATCTTCAACTATTAGTGTTAATTTACAAAATCAATATCAGCAGGTACCACAGAGAGGTAAGCCAGGTAAAACCTGCCAATACCTGAAAAAATGAATAAAAAAATAGTACTGTAATACTTATGCTCTATTTTTTATTTTTAAACCCATATCTTTCTTTACACACAATATAAGTCACAGTACTTGCATGGCGTGTTTCATATCTTAGTTTTACATGCACTGCAGATCACAGAATCTTTTTTTATTAGCTTCATGGCTAGCTTTAAATCTAGACATTTGTCTATGGATTATAGGTCTACCAATTCGCTATGGATTATAACATCAATAACTTTCATATTAGTTAGTTAGCTGGTTATTAGTAGTAAACGCTGTAACTGGCAGAGCCAATGTGTTATCAGGCACACTTTGACAGCCAAAAATGATCGATTGCTGCTCATCCAGCAATCATTTTCTGCTTTAAAGCTGTTGACTGAAGGCGATTTAATAACTTCTTCTGGTAGAGAGTGCCATAAATTCGATACTCGATTAAAGAGGTTTTCTCTGTGCTTATGTTTTGTCAACTCCTTGGAACTTTAAAGCAGCGACCTCTCGTATGATTGTTAACGATTGGAAAACGAATGCCTTTTTCTAATATAATAATATTATTCATAATTTTATACATTAGTATTAGATATCCTCTTTGTCTCCTTTCCACTAGCGTAGGTAGTTTAAATTCTTCAAGCCTTGTGTAAGAAAGATTTCTGATTGATGATACTAGTTTAGTAGCTTTGTGATTTGTTATTTGTTATCAGAGTTCATGAATATGTAAAATAAAGTTAATATTTTTTACATGTCTAAGCAACATTACTTTGGTATATGAGGCTGTTCTTTTTTTTTTTCTTTTCTCCTTACCTTTTAACAAAGAAACAAAAACGCAAAACAAACAAGATTGCTGAACATAGAAACAAGCAGAAAAATTATTTTAAGTCTAAAATCAAAAAAAACAAAAAGAAAAACATGGTTTAGTTTTTAATGGTTTCATTTTTATGATTTCATTTTTTTATGGTTTTATTTTTCTAAATGCAAACACAATTAAAAACTAAATTAATTTTCCATAAGGTTGATTTTAGCATTTTTACTAATAAAATTCTTAAATATGATAAAAATTTGAAAACAATTAACAATATAGCCAGACTTGATTAGTTTATGCCAGTTTTCAGTAAACACAGAAAATATTAAAAAAGAAATAAAAAAACATAGATTATGCAACTTTTGGTTCAAATAGATAAAACACTGCTGTTAACAAAACAATGTCAGAACATTTTCAATCAAGTTTTTAGCCATGCTTTAACGTTATAATTTAAAACCGCTTTATATTGTACTCTACATATCATGTCTAAACAAAAGTTTAGTTTTGAGAATACTTTTAAATCCTGATACAACAGAGTACATTTGCAACCAATCAAATTACTGCTGCAGATACTGCAAAGTATACTTTACACAGCAAAGTTTATTTTTAAGCGAATTAGATTGTTTCTTAGTGACAAAGCAAATAGTTTCTTTTTTCCCTGGAAAGAATGATTTATATTAGCATATTTTGTAAAACAAAATTTGCAACCTATGCAAAGCATTTTTTTTCAAAATACATTTTCAAACAAAGAATAAAAGATTGGTAGTCTAAAATAAGGCGGGTGAACATAATGTTAATATTTATATTTATCCTTTTACCCCGTCAGTTGCAAAACTTGTCTGTGTTTAAATCCAACCATACTTGTACTTACCTTATATTTGTAAAGAAAAATAAAGTAACATACATGGCTGGAAAGTATAGCAAAAAAATTAACAACCTATATATTTAAGTTTGACAACTTTACATGGTTAAAGTTAAACAATCCTTGAGGATGGTCCACATAATCCTTATGTAAACCAAAAATCCAAGTAATCTTTTTAAGTTATATTCAGAGCATTAAAAATGTATATGCCATGTCCCCAACATTGCAGTGTTGTTCAAATATTGGAGTTGTGTTCAAATATTTTTTTTTTTAATCATTAAACTAAAATATTTTTTTGATGCCAGCTCTTAACATGCTTTTTTTCTCCTATTGCTCTCCTAATAATGTAACCTAATTATCCTAATTAATCCTATTTAATCAACTTTTTCTGCTAAAGGCAATGTTGTCATAACAAGTGGTGGACTATCTAATAATTTTCTTGTTTATTTGGTCAATGAAGCTGAGAATTGCAATAAGTGGCACTTGAGATAGTGCTAGTAGCGGTATACCACATACTTCATAAACAAGTGCTCCAAGTTCTATTATTGTTTATAGTACCTCCTTAAGATTAGTGTAGTACCACTTAAGACTTTTGTTTCAGAGTTAGATGGTTATGAGAGGGTTTTAATAACAATTTAAAAATATTAAGTGATCTCATTATTTGCAGTTGTCCCCTAAAGGAGTTGAATGTAATTTAAAAAATAGTTTAAAAACTCAGCTTAACATCTCAACATTTTAAGACACATTACAGGGCTTGAGTTAAAAAAAAATCTAAAAAACAAGACTGCAGCTCAGAGAAACAAATTTAGAACGGTACAGGCAGGTAAATAGTTAGTTTAAACTTTATATCTTTTGCTTGTGAGGCCAGAGTTATGAAAGAATAATATTTTAAAATACAATATCGTTTGTGTTTATATTTATGGCTCACCATACGTTGTTACAGCTTTTTATTTTTGAAAGACAAACTTGTAAACACATTTGTTTTTAAAAATGTCACATTAAGCTTTGAGAAGCTTAGATCTTATAAGATTAAGGTTTTGCTTCTTTTTTGATGGTGATAATGATAATGTGGATGATGATGAATATGATGATGGCAATGGTTATGATCATGATGATGATCATGATGACTTTAGATATTTAAATACCATGTAAGTAACACATAGTCATATACAATTGTTAAATTAGAAATATTAAAAAATTTCAAAATATTTTTCAAGTGATATATTCAATAACTCGTTTGTTCACAGTAATCGTTTGTTACATATGTTATTTCATATTTCTTTTTTTATTTTTGGTTTAGTCATTTATATGTTGGGTTGTCTTATGTGGCTGTTTATCTACATTTATACCAGCATTTTTCAAGATATCAAACAAGTAATTTTATTTGTTTTTAAATACTAATTGTTTGTATACACACTAGGTTATAACTTTCGCAATTTTTTTTAAATGGGTTTTTTGTTACTTTTACCTAAATACTTTATGTAACTTTTATGACTAATTTTAACTTATAAGACCTTTCTTGAAATTAAAGCAGCTGTTAGCAGGTTTTTTTAATCAATCTAGTACTTTTTAAAACATTGTAGAACTGTTACACAGTTACAACAGTTACACAGTTGTTAGGTATTTATAGGATTTGATTGTTCTAGAAGTTTCTAGAACAATCAAATCCTATAAATACCTAACAACTGTGTAACTGTTTTCATAAAGGGTTGTCTTCAAACAAGTAAAGTTGTTGCAGTCTGTGCGGCCTAATGTATAATTACTTAGTGTTGCACAAAAAAGGTTCTGCAAAAATAAACAATAATATCTGGGCCAAGAATCTATTTTGATTTCTGCAGTCACATACAAGAAGAGAAAATGTGCCATTTAAAGTACTATCGCTAAAAGAAAAATGTAGAATGATACTTTAGTTTTAAATTATTTCAATTCTGTCAAATTTCTTTATGCATAGACAATATTTCCAAAGAAGTGACGATGATATGGAAAAAAATACTTGATTTTCCTGTTTGTTTTAGATAGTTCAATTAAAAGGCAAAGCAAAGCTTTACTAGGTGTTAAAAATTTATAAAAGGATATTTTTTTTTACTAAAAAAAAAATGATAATAATTACAATATATTATTATCCACTAAAAATAAAAAACTTTACAACAAGTGAAAGGTAAAGATAATTTAGGTACTCAATAGGTAAAGTAACAAAAAAGGAAATTACTGTCATCAAAATTAACACTTCAAAATTTAGTGCTAGTTCTTAATGAAGTCAACTTATGGAGTTTAATTAATTATTGTTGATTCAACCATAGTTAACACCAGGAAATGAATGAAGTAGTTGCCTAACTGCGCAAAATGTTATCAGAGAAGGTAACAACTAACCGGAATTAATCACTTCTTTGAAGAATCACTCGAAGCAGAAACCAACTGTAATAAAGATATAAAACCAAATAAGGGCGTCTAATATGCAATCAAAGTGATGCAGAAACTTTATCTTGTCTTACTTGTTATTTATAGAAACTTATTATTTGTATTAGAAATAAACAGCCTGCTATTTTTATTCTGCCAACAGTACAAAAAAGTTGCAAAATCTTTTTTTTTACACAAACTGTTTCCAATTTTTCTGATTTTTGTAAATTTATTTATATTAAAAAAATAACAAACAAAATCAATACATCTTTAAAAATGTTTAAGGACTGCCCAATCTCAGATTGCAGTCATCGACAGTCAGTAACACGACCTCAAGTGTTCAATAACCATTTTGATAACTTTGTTTTAATGCTTGCTACAGTGCATTTCTTTTTTTTTGGAGAGGAGGTTTAATTTTACTACACCAATAGTTGCAATATAACAACGCTGTAATAAATTTTGAAAAAAAATTCAAACCAAGGATATTTTTAATATATTGTTTTACTTACTTAAAAAAACATCCACAGCTTATATTCATCCAGCACAAGCTTTATCCTATTAATTATTGTTTCACCTTTTTTCATTCATCAACTCGAGAGCAGTAACTCTAATCTCGCTCTCTTTTCATTTTTCAAAACAACTACTTAATGTTCCATTTTCTTTATGTGCTTTTCATCAAAGTGCAAAGACCACTTTTAATTTTTTAACATCTCTATAGAGTTTGCTTTTAACTTTTCTCTATTTTTCATGACACCTTTGTAGACACCACTTTGAATTGGAGTAGGAATAAAAATTTTAACTTTCAATAGAGTTTTACAGACTTTATGTACTTTTTTGGTAATAATTTTTGCAAAAACCACCGAAATTACAGCTAAATTTGTTTTTTGTCTTATATATTATGATAACAAACCTTTGACATCTTCAGCTTCAGTATCACTGCTGGAACAATGCGTACAGTTTCTAAATGGTCTTCCTTACTAACTGATTAAACGAAATCGTGGTCTTGGCTGATGGACGTTTTTTTCTTTAACAACACTAGTTTTTTTGGTGAGTATCTTCAATTGCGATACAATATCCAGCATTTGTTGGCATTTGTAGACCATAAAATTCGTCATTTTCCTGACTCAGCCATTTACCTTTTTTCATCTGTTATATCAAACAATTAGTAAAATATTGAGTTTCGGGTTTTCGACTATCTTTGTCAAGTTTTTTCAATAAATTTTGTATTTTCCTTTCTGCTTCCGAATTCTCGTGTAGAATTGGAATATTCAGCTTTCTCCATAGCAGTTCAGTTTCTTTAGCCACAATTGCAACTCTTTCCTTTCTGCTCATAACATTTGATGACAAACTTTTAAATTGATCAATGATATACTGTTCTGTTGGCACCTTATTTATTTCACTAATACTTTTAACAACAGTGGTACATCTATATATATATATATATATATATATATATATATATATATATATATATATATATCGGGAGTTTAGGCATTATTTATGGCGAATGTAAATATTTTATATATTAAATGCATTATATTCCTTATTATATTTCATTTTCAAAATGGTTTCAACCACCTCTGTAGCTTATTTAGTTCCAAAGATATACGTGTTTAAATATTTTCAATTCATAGACTTTTTATGAATTATTTTCTTAAAGTATCTCGTTAAATTTTTGGCACCCAAAAAAAAGCGTTTTTATTTCTTTTTTTTCTTGCATATAAAGTTGCTTAAACTAACTTGTAATAAAATTTTGTTAGAAATTAAATTGTAAATCCAAATTATTTGAACAATTCATAAGTAGAATTTTTGGAGGGTTAACGCAGACGTACCATGAAATAGTAAATTAACAGTATAATATGTTTGAATATGTTTTAAATTTTTTTGTACAAAATAAATTTTCAAATGTTTTAATTTATAATACGTTAAGCGTAACAAAACTTTGATGATAAATATTAACTTAAATTATTTTTATTAAAATAAATTAATTTTATTTTTCTTTAATAAATTATCAATTGAACAACGTGGACCCAAATAAAACAGGCCGAAAACGTCAAAATACGTACAAAATAAACATAAATCTAAAATTTATTTTTACGCAAACAAAAAAGATTTTAGTCAATGACTTGTTAATAATTTCAGTATTATTATAAATTCAAAAAGAGATTTAACCGCTTATAGTCTACTGTTTCGTAGACTATAAGAGGTTAAATCTCTTTTTGAATTTATAATATTTTATGGATAAATTTATCGTAGATAAAAGATCTACGATAAATTTCTATTTTTTAATGGGGTTAGGGCTTTTAACTTTTTTGAAAATTTTGAAAAAAATGAATGAAAAACTCGTTGAATTGTTCTATTTTATTGTGTTTGGCTTTATTTGATTGTGTACTCTCGAGTACACAATCAAAAAAAGCCAAACACAATAATATAGAACAGACATGGAAATACTTATACTTTCCATGACTGTTAATCTATGTTATTAATACTTAACAGTCATAATAACATAGATTAACAGTCATGGAAATACTTATACGGATTATCTTATCTATCTATTTGTCTTATATTTTTCAAAGATGTCTTAAATCGTTTTTTCTTCGAAATAAATAATCGCACTATTAATGTACCCAAGTTTGATTATATGTTGCAAATTATTTGAACACAGAAATTTCAATTTTCAAAATTCATTCCAAACTTTGCAGACATCATATCTGTAAATTTATGCAATTTTATACATAATTTGCCTTGGCTATTCCGTTCATAAATTAGACAAAATTATCTAACTTACTTAACGAAGTGCACCAACGAGAAGGTAAGCCATAGGACTTCGCACTCCATCAGTGAGCTGTCATGTTGTCTAAGGTTAGCCCTCCATTTCTGGATTCTTTCCTTTACTTGATAGGCTGTTCATGTAATATTAATAGTATTTTTGCATAAGCTTTTTTTTTTTTTTATTAATAATAATGCGCAGTTAAGCTGTAAATAAACAACAACAAATAAACAAAATTGGTACAGTAAACATACCAGATATGATTCATACTATTTATAACGATAAAAACCATTGAACTCAAATGCAGTAAAAACACTTTATTGGAACATAACAACAAAATAAATAAGATTAATATATACTATAACATTATTCTAAATTTACATTAAATAAAATTACCTTGCAATCCTAGCTACAAAAGAATAAGATCACCTTTTTCAAAATCAATTAATAAAGGAAATGTCCATACTTTATCAGGTTCATTATCATACTTAACAAGGTATGCAGTTTGTCTACCGTTTAATTGATCAATTAGAACCACTTGCGCACGTTCTTAAGATACTTCATGAGCATCTTCTTCTCTAACACGATGTTGTATAGAAAAACCTACAAAATCAGATGGATTTTGACAAGGAGTGCAATTTTGATAAGGAGTGCATTTTTTATTTCTCTATTAATTTGTTTCGTCTTGCATCTTGAATTTTTTCCATTAATTTTTTTTTTTTTTTTTTCAACAGCTGCATCACGTATTGTACGAGGCTTTAAATTATTACTTATATTAGTTAAAGATTGTTTGTTCGGTGTTAAATTTGCTTGAATAACAATAAGAAGATTTTGATATAATTCCTCTGGAGACAAGTTTATTCTTTTGCTTCCTTCTACCTTTGTTTTACAAAAAAGTTTTTTGTCACAATCGACATCTAAGTTTATGCGATAAAAATTAAGTTGAGCAAGGAGTACTTTTGATTTCAATGGCTCTTCTATATTCGAAACTGTTTCCTCTGCTTCCTCTAATGATATCCATGCCTTTACCTTTAAATTTATCAAATCATTACAAGCTGCAACTTTTTTATGTTGTAGTTTAATTTCTTCTCGATTTTTTTCTTTTTGCTTTGCTAGAAGGTGCATACCTTTATCTTTTTTAAGAGCTTCTTTTTTTTCATCATATTTGCTTTTCATTAATGTTACTTTAGTTCTTGAATACTCAAGTAATTGTTTTCTTTCTTCATCTGTTTTACCATTAAGCCATTCTAATGTTTGGTTCTGAGACCATATTGTCAAAGCCTGGATAGTTTGAGCATTTGCATTGGGTTTTGTGCGAACCATTAAATCCAAAATGGCAAATTCACTTTCTGATGCTTTGTTAGTGACAGGGACATTAGAAGCAGCTTCAGAAACTGAGTTAGATGGGTTCCAATATTTACCACTTGGTAACTGATCAGCACACTGACGTTCCAAAATAACAAGAATTGCATGTAAAATAATTTCAAGTGATTGCACAGTTAAAGAATCAAACTCATCATTTTGAGTGCATTCAAACAGTTTAGTGTAAACCAAATCTTGATGAAGAAGATTAGTATCGTCAAAAAATTTTCCATTAGCAAATAATAAAGAAGATGCATCCATACAAAATGATGAAAGTCTAATTTTTAAGCAAAGTAGGCAGGGGTTTAAAAATTAAATACTATCAAGTGATTCGATAGTTCGCCACATTGGACCAGTAAGTAGTTTGTCAACTATACCTAATGCACGAACTTCAGCAATGAATACAAGATTTGTGATATCTTCTTTAATTGCTTTTAATAAATTATTAGGGTTAGACCAAGCATTAAGCAATTCTGTTGTAGCATCTTTATGATAGTATAGGGCAGCTGCATTGTAATATAAAATATTAAAACGATTTCCAACAAATGGAACAAAAAAAGATTTATCATTACGAAAAGAATTAAACCATGATGCAACACCAGCTTCCTCACTACCCCTTGAATGAAATGACTTACATGTGGTACGAACTAACCTTACAGCACCACATTCTTTACCACTAAAAGCAAAAACAGTTTCAAAATCATTTTGAGTCAGAACTTTTTCAAAAGAATTCAAAACCTTATCAGTTTCAGATGCAAAATTAGCAAGCAAATGAAGTTTAAAGAAAAAATTACTTGTGTCCTTCATATTGTCTTTGACATCTGAAGAAAGCAAATGCCAGTTATTAATTGCAATCGTCAAAAGTTGTTCTCTTAATGTTTTTAACTGTGAGTTAAAAAGAGGATTAACTGAAGATAGATCAGACTTGTTTATTTAGATGATGTTATTAACTTAGCAAAATTAATTTCTTTTTCAGAGGCTAAGTTGCTAACAACGTCACAAATGTCATCTACTATATTAGTAAAGTTTTGCAAGACAGTTGCCGCATCTTTTCCAACCACTTCTGACAAACCAAAAGATAAAGTTTTCCCACTGGTTGTAGTAATTTGAAAATTTTGATAATGCTTATGGTATTTCTGAGTACCATCACCATGCAAACAATTGCCTATATTAGAGTTTTTATTTGTCAAATTATTTTAAAGCATTGCTTCAGCAACTTGATATTGACCTAAAATTGAAGCTTCCTGCATTAACCTACATTTTACAGCGGCTGATGGTAGCCTAGATATGTTCTTTTTTGCTAGTTTGTTTAATACTACTTTTATGACTCCGTTGACACTATTCATACTCACGCTCATTGAAAGAAGTTTCATGATGAATGTCATTGCTGTATCTGCCATCTTCAAATGTTATTACTTCCTCGTCATCTAACAAAGAAACCAATTTTTGAAGTTCTTCATTCTCCTCGTTTAAAATGTTTATCTTATTACATAACGAAACAACTTCATCCTCTAAACTTATAACATCTTTCATATTGCAGTCATTAAAATAGTTGGTTTTATTTTGCAAAATAATTTTTAAATGACTCACTTTTTTTTGCAGCTTTATTTTCTCGTTTTTTAATTCAGAAATGTTTATATCGGAATTTTCAAGAACTGAAATAATATCTTTTATTCATTTTTTTTAATTTTTTAATTGCGATATTTTATAATTTGTTTCATTTTTTAATGAATTTATTTCATTATTTTTAAATTCCAGTTGAGTATTACAAAATTTTATTTTTTTATTCAAATTTCTAACATTAAATGATTTATTTTTGGACTTTAATAGTTCTAATTTGTTTTCAATAATATTGAGCTTTTCTTCTTTTTCACAATAAAGTTTTTTAACATTGTTTAGTTCACTTTTAATTAAAGAGTTTTTTGAAATGAGTATTTGCAGATTGCTTGACATATCTTCAAAATCCTTTAGATGCTTAAAATAATCCAATTCTAAATCTATCATCAATTCAAGTTTCCTTTTTAAATTTTTATTTTCTTTGAGCAATTTGTTTTCACTAATAAGGATTGTTTCAAACTTCAGAACTAATAGATGTATTATTAGGAACATTTGTCACAGATGGAATAAAGGCTTCACTTAATAAAAATCCAACTTTTTATTTTTGCGTTGTTTCTTTAATTTTCTGATATTATCAACTAACCTATTTATCTTTGTAGCTAATTGTTTTTCAAAGCAGAGGAGCTGAACATTAAAATCACTGCAAAATTTACAATATAATGCATTGTTAGAGGTATCGTTTAACGTTAAATACCAATTATAAATTTCTTCATTAAACATTTTATCTAAACTACTTTTTCATAAATCAAGTCAAGAAAATATATAAATTTAAATCAATCTAAACATCATACCTAAATTGATATCCAAAAATTTAATGAACTATAAGGTTATTTATCAAAACAATCATTGTTTTGATAAATAACCTTATAGTTAATTAAATTTATTGATATCAATTTAGGTATGATGTTAAGATTCACTGTTACAATAAAAGTAAGTTTTAAACAATATATACAATGTTATATATAAAACTTACAGGTTAGTTAAAATAATAAAAAACTTAATGATAAATATACAGATGATTTAATTAACAACACTTTAAAACTTCTTATCTACTTATCAGTAAATAAATAGTTTTATTTATTTACTGACTACAAATTTTTACCTAAATATAAAATCAGAAACAAATTACTTCACTGAAGTAATTTGTTTCTAATTTTATATTTAGTTTATATTTACTGAAGTCTTCAGTAAATGATTTAATAAATCTTGTTTTGAAAGTTAAAAATAAATACTTATCAAAAAAGTTCAGCTAGATATATCAACCAAAATCATACTATATCAATATCATCATTAATGCACAAAAATGTATGTATAATAATGTTCAATAAAAATAACAGATCTTTTTTACCATATAGAAGATTGGAATGGTAGAGTAACTAAGAAATCCGCAGAAAGTTATCACTTAGTTAAGCGCAGTGCGCCTAATAAAACGGGGGTATTTCTAAAAATCACTTTAAAGAAAACAAAAAACCCACCCTATATAATTTTTTTTTTTTAAATCAATAAGTTATGTACATAACAAATAAATAGCTGCAGAATCTATTTTCACGTGATTCCAGATGAGCTATTTTAATTTACTGGTATTTACACAAAATTGAATCGTTTAAAAGAGAATAACTTTTTCAGTTCAAGAGAAAACTGTCGGCATCACATAAATAAATGTTCTACGTTCTTTTCTGAAAAATAATACATCAGTATATAATTAATTTCCATTGGTGGGTTTTTATTCTTCGACACCTACATAAAATCATTTCCTGCGTATTTTGGACGAGGTTTTTCAATATCAAATCGAAAGTTATTTTTTCGTGATAAAAAATCCTTAATATATATATATACAAATCACGGCTATCTAAAACACAGGCCTATTAATCGTGCAAACCGTAAAAATAACTGGAGGCCGATTAGTAAATATTTAATTTAGGCTTTATTTTGATTTATAAAATTGTTTTAACAAATTACAATTGTTATCTAATTTGTCAACTAAAGACATACTTATTTTATATTTATTGAAGAAAATATATTACCAAATTTCAATGAAACATAATTTATGCAAAAGAGTTTTATATAAGTCAAACAACAAAAACAAGACAAGTTTTAATTTAATCACTCAGTTTTAAATTTTTTTGAGCTGGCTCTATGTAAGAGCGTGGAGTGTTTAGCTTTGAATAATTATTTTAAAAAATATTTGACAAAATTTTACAACTTTTCATACACTTATTATTCTTAAAATAACCACAAAAAAAAATTGTTGATTGATTGAAAGTAGTAAGATAAGGAATGCAAACAAACTGGCAAAGTCATATCCAGTGCAATAAAAATTATATAACAAAAGAAAGTAAATTGACTTAAAATGTCAGTTGGCTTTGTTAAACCACCTCTATCTAAGTCTAAGAGATAAGCACCATACTCATTACAATATGAATATGTATCAGTGTCAAGATCTTCATAACCAATCTTAAATTGAAGGTAACCAGGAATGTATACTAAAGCCATTTTAACAGAGTCAGTTAAACTAGACTAGAATATTTTCAAAGAATCAAATATTTCAGTTTCCTTTTGTGTTAGTTGCCTCTAACAGTTCATGCAAGTATGACCAACATGAAGCTCACGAAAGTCTGAATCATATTGTAAAAGTAGTTTTGAGTGCTCAAATTTAGTTTTTTCTAAAACTTGTTGAACCGAAATAAAATAAGCACCACCAGCATCTTGACGTAACTTACTAAATGCCTTTTCAATAGGGTCAGATGTATAAGTCACCAAGTTTTACAAATTCGTGTGATGTACTTAACAAATATTTTGCTAACTCAACTAGTCCTTTTAAGGTATGTACTATCGCTTTAGATGTTTCAACAGTCAATGTTTTAATTCTATTTTTTCCATTATGGCAATCCATATCTTCACAGATTTGTGATAATGAAAGAATCTGTTGCAGACGAAGATCATCAGTCGAACTTATGACAGAGCGCAATGGGTCTCTTAACCTTTTATCATCACCCAGTTTGTGAACATTAATGATTTTCCATGCGTCTATAAACATTTTTAGAAATACAACAGTTCCTTTAACATTGGTTTGGTCTATTTTAGGATGTGTTGATAAGGCAGAAAGAGTTTCATCACAAAAAACTCTCAATCACAAAGAAACATTTTGTCGCTCAACAGGTTTTGGAAAGATAGAAGCTGTACTTAAACGTGAAAGAGTCACAAGTGTCTTACTTTCTAAGTTGTAAAGGTTCTTAAGACCACTCCACCTTGCAATTAAATTATCATCATCATCCTTAAATTGAATTTTTTGAGTTTTTTCAGTAATCCAATTATTTCTTATGTTTTTCCATATATGAACATAATCGTAAAGTAAAAAAATGTTATTTTTAGTCAGCCATGGTTTCTCTTCTAAAGTTTCAAAGAGAGAGAAAAACTTTACATTGACTTTATTATTGTCACATATAATCGCAACACAACTTCCATTTGCATTTAAATTGATCCAAGTATAGAATCAACTACTTCATACTGAAAATCTGAATCAAGACAACATACTGGAATCATGCATACTATAAAAGTGGGTTCAACAAAAAGACATTTAATCATAACAGCTAATATTGTTTTTGCTTATTTGTCTGGTTGATTAACAGATTTCCCAAAAATTTCTACACCATGATAAGTTAATGAAGCTTTAACATATACTTCATCAACTATTAAAATGCACTGTCGGTTAGTAAGTTTGCAAAAAACATACAAAATAAATTCATCATTGTTTAATTTTGAAGCTTTTGATGTCAATTTTTGTGCAGTAGAAACACTGGGAAGCTGATAATCATTTCGAATTCGCTTATAAAGTGCTCTTGAAACAGAAAAATATTCAAAAGCTCGAACAATAGTGTTTGAAGTATACAGTATCTCCAATACTTAAGACTTTCATAGAAGATAAACTTTCTACAATAACTTGTTTTTTTATCGATAACTCAATATTAGTCAAATATCTTATAGCTTCAGCCAATTTCGACCATTTGTCTAAAATAGTTACATGATTTTTTGACAAACTTGTTACATAGCATAAGCATCCACAATGATACGTCTCATATTTTAATTTAGAAGAAAGATTTAGTATGAACCTATAAAAAATCAAATAAGAAAATCAGTAACAATTATTTAAATTTTTTTTTATAAATTTATAATAATTTAAAGAAAGCTTATCTTACTTTGGTAAACCACAGTAAAATTCAGTTGATTGAAAACAAATTTTTTCATCACATTTGTAGACAACTATACACTTTATTAAATCTTTTGGGATTTTTTTTTGGTAATGAATAATCGCATCATTGAAATTCAAAGAGTCCATCGCTTTAAAAGTTTCAAGTTGATCAGCTTGTACACTTCTTGCACCAGAAGTTGATGAAGTTGTAATTCTTGACTTTGGAGGTGCAGTTGGTACAAGGCTTGACTTAACACAATTAAAAATAGAAGGTGGAGAAGAGAGTCTTTCCTTACCATAAACATTTATTTTTTTGAAATTTATAGACCAATGTTCAGAACATACAACAGTGTAATTGCTATCATGAATGTTACTTCTTGGAATAGCAGATAGCCACTTTCTACGATCTTCTGGATCTTTTGGTAATCTGTAAACAGCACACTTTTTTTTATCTGTTAAATAATTAGTAGAGCAATTCGCAACACAACACTTTAAAGGCATAATAAGTCTTAATAAATTTTTTTTTTTCTTCCAATTTTAAGCAACTATATTTAACCTTCGGCAAATATTTGTGAGTTAATCGGCCTCCAGTTATTTTTACGGTTTGCACGATTAATAGGCCTGTGTTTTAGATAGCCGTGATACAAATATATATAGAAGGGTGTCCCTAAAAACAACATTTTTGAAAATAATCTGCTCCCAACCCCTAAATGTGTTCTATCTAATACAAAAACACTAGGTTTAATATTTTTTTGAACAAAAAACACTTTAAGGGGTCTCTCAAGACCCTCGAATATTTAATGTGTCCCTAATATTTTCAAAAAAAAGTTTTTCAAAAATATGTAAACCTGGTACTCAAATGAAGCAAAATTATATAAAAATATCAAAACTAATATTTATTTTGAGAAAAAATTTTTATTTTTGATTTTATGGTATAAAAAATTACGTTTTTTAAAAAAAATTTAAAAAAATTTATTTTTTATGATAATTTGATAAGTTAAAAAAAATTGATTTTAACTAAATACCCCTTTATCAATCGAAACCAAATTAAGAAACTATTATTATTAATTATATATCTTTGTTTTAGATGCCTTCATAATACTATTTATAATGGTACTGATTCCAATGTAGTAGTAGTTTTATAGTTATTGCTTATTAGGACAATCAAGCATTCGATTGCCAACCCAAGCTGCTGCTTCTACTTGCACTTTGAGGTTGTTAGACATTAGTACTCTTAGGTCATGCTCAATGCATGTTGAAACTAGGTTGCGTCCGTTACCGTTAATGTAAACCACGGTATTATTAATTAGTTTTTGCGATATCCAACTACATATCCATTACTATGCACTTTTTGACGTTAAAATTAACAAAGCAGTTGTGGGACCAATTTACAGTGCTGTCGGTGTCTGCTTGCAATTATTCATAATCAGAGGAAAATTCATTGATATCGATAACTCATTTGATCTTGCCATCATTGGCGCATAGTTTGGTATCTTTATAAATGCAGTCTGGTAAGTCTTAGATCAAGAACACAAATAGCAGTGGTGCAAGAACTGATCCTTGAAGAATGCCATTTGTCACCATTTTCCACTTGGGCGTTTATTCTCTAATTATTACTAATTGTTGTTCATTAGTCAACTAAGCCAACTAGAGATCCAGTTTAATAGCTGCCCTCAAATGTCAGAGTTTTGTAAAGAAGTCGTTGTGTAACACTCTGTTGAATATTTTGGAAAAGTCATTATTAGTTACTATTATTATTTAACTACTATCTCTCTCTAGTTCGAATCTCCTTAATTTAAAAACCTCCATAATTCGATTTAATGCAAAGTCACCGTGAAACACGCTTAAGAAACTTGTACATTTAACTTTCTATAATTCGAATCTCTATAATTCGAAAACCTCCACAATTCAAATGGATTTTTTAGACCCATCAGTAAGATTCTCTTTGTAAATCGAACTTTTTTAAAATCTGACGTGCAAAAAGCTCGTTAAACCGTCAAAATCTTTTTTTAAATTTCGAATGTTGCGAGTTTTTGAAAAACGATAAATATAAATTACCTTCTACTTTTAAAAAAAATCATCGCATCAAAGAGACATAAAGAAAACAATTTAAAGCGGAAATAAAAAACTCTAATGGAACTGAAGAAAGGAAAAACAAATAAAGAGGTTTCGAAAATTTTTAATATTCTATCAAATACTCTTTTAACCTGGAAAAAGAATAAATATAAAATATTTGACGCTTTTTGTCAAGGAAATTCGACTAAACGGGTGAACGTTTATTCGTATTACCTAGTAAACAAAGCTGTACTTGAATGGTTCAAATGAGATAATTTACCGATTAGTGGCTTGCTGGTAAAATAAAAAGCTTTATATTTTGTGATAGAGTTATACTTCAAAAATCTTCAAGCTTCGCAAGGAAGGTTAGACTAATTTAAAAAAAAGCAAACTAATTTTGAGATAATTTGACAAAAGCTCTTAAAAATATAAATCGTGTCTTTGACATAAGTTTACTAGCGCATAATCTACAGTTACTGACATTTTTTTCAAACTTAAAGGTTTAAAACACGTAATATATATTGCTTTTAGGCCTAGGAATTACTATTTGTTTGATTTCTATTCGTTACTTTGAAAAGAATATTTGAAAAAAAGTCAACTTTCTATAATTCGAATATCTCTGTAATTCGAATTTTTATTTTCCCCCATAAAATTCGAATTAGAGAGACTGTACTGTATATCAAATAGGTGTCCACAGTAAACTGCTTCCATTAAAATGTTAGTCAAAATGATTTAATCAGGTTTGCTTGCGATCTCTTTTATGTACAAATCCACGTTGAGACTTTGATATTAGAATTTGCGCATTGTTTTGTAATCTAATCTATGATAATTCTCTCCTTCACCTCCTAGGTGAAGACACAGCTTTTAATATTTTTTTTTTATTTAATTTTTTTTTTTTTTTTTTTTTGCGTTTAGATTTTAACACTCCTTAGGGAGTTGTTAAACCTTAGCAAATAAAATTAATTAATTTAATTTTTTTTTTAATTTTGCTATTTAAAATCGTTAAAAAGTGTTTTTTCAGAACAATCATAAAAGTATTAATAAGATTTATGAATAAAATGTTATGTTTGGACAAGACGTAGTATCTTCTTCAATATTGTTTGTATGAAAAACAAGTCAACTTTTTTTTTTTTTATGGTTGGTCCCACGTAAATAGCCAAAGTAAAGATATAAACTATTTTAAGTATAATTCTTTGGTAATATGAATAAAAGTAAATTTTTTTTATACATCATCAATAAAAACAATTTTTATTGTTTTTATTTTATCTTTCGTCTTTTGGCGCTCCAATTATCTAGGCGCCCGGGGCACTTATGACCTATTTACCACTTCCTAATGGCGGCCCTAATTACATGTGCATTTAATTGTGACAATACTTATATGTCAGTTGATGTATGTACATCTAAAATCTTTTAAAAGAATTTTTAAAATGTTAATTAAAAAAAGATATTATCATCGAAAAATTCAATTTATTTCAAATAAAATTTAATTTTGACAACAATAAAAACCGGATCTCGTAATTAAAAAAAGATTTTCAAAGCGATCGATTTCTAAATGTAATTTTTGGTATAAAACGTTTTCTCCAATATAACTGGCATTACATCGAGCACAAGAAAATTTGTAAACAATAATATTGGAGAAACCTCCAGACACTTAACAACAAGGATTCATGAGCATCTTACAAGTGACAATCTAATGTTTATAAGCATTTAATTTCATCTGTTAATTGCAAAAATCTAAGTAATTGTTTGAAAATTTTGGATACTGCTCATACCAAACAAATTGAAAATTAAAGAAGCACTCCATATTAAATGGGCACCCATCTTTAAATAGACAAACTGTTCATTTTAATATAAATTTGTCAATTTAGTTTGTTTGTTTGTTTTTTTATTTATAATTTTATTTTTTTTTTATTTGCTATTTACGGTATCATAACTTGTATTATAATTTGTATTGGTTTGTAACAATTCTATTTGACTGTTATTATTTCTCTGTAATGTCTTCAAATTTTGGTTTTATATTTATATCCAGAGTTTTAACTTGTAATTTTATCTTTTTAAAATGTAATATGTTAACTACAAAACATGTCAAGATTTAAAAATATCGTGTAGTATCTTTAAAATATATATATATATATATATATATATATATATATATATATATATATATATATATATATATATATATATATATATATAAATATATATATATATATATATATATATATATATATATATATATATATATATATATATATATATATATATATATATATATATATATATTAGGGCTGTTCATGTGAACACAGGAAAAAAAAATTTTTCTCGGATTTGAATGCATAGTTGTTTATTTTGTGCCATTTGACATAGTAATTGACTGTGGAAAAAATCTTTCCAATCAGATAATGTTTAGGGGGTGCTCAATGACCATAAAGTTTTACGAAAAACGTCAAAAATGTGTAAAAAGTTCCAAAGTTCCAAAAATTTCCTGAACCTGGTTAGTTAGATTTTTTCCACTGAAATATTGTCTGATTGCGTGCTATATAGATTAATTAAAGTGCAGCAGATTAACTGTCATCAGGGCACCAGACTAAAAAATGTCTGCTAGTGTTTAAAACAACTGTGTTTATATCATTTTGTTAAAATTTGTATTCATAATTTAATACTATTATTTAACTCAATTTAGAATTTGTTCAAACAGAATAAAAAGGTTTACAAGTATAAATATTATTTTTATTTAGAATTTCAGTTTGACAACAAATGTATTAATATTTTGATAGTACCTAACCTTAGTAACCTATTACAGAAAACTAGCATGGTAGTCTGGTAGTGTATTGTTTGTTATTAAGTGCAGATAATAATAATTTCTAATTTGAAAATATTTATTTAATTTCTTTAGTAATAATTATTATAATATATTGCTGCAGCTGCATAAACCAACAACTGAATGATAAGTTTGTATAATATGGTATTGAGTTTTGATTTTCTCATAATATTTCAGTTATCATTGAAATGGCAGCATCATCTCGTGTTGCTATCTCTGCACGACTTCAAACCAAAATCTTTTTAATTGGACAACCAGAGCCAAATCTTCCAGATAAAGTTCTTCCCTTAACATCTGATGTTTTAAAAACATTTTTTTATCATCTTAATTCAACCAAAAAGTCAGTGCCTGAAAGTCTTAAAACAACTGTTGATGAACTGATTATTATTTGGAATAAAGCCCGTATTCCGACAGCATTTCATCCGAATGTAGTCTTAAAGTTGAAAACTTTAGTCCAGGAATTTAAATTAATAAAAAATAAATCCAGATTGTCAGATTCTCAGAAATCGAGAGAGAAATCATTTACAGACACCATTGGCCTACTTTTTGACATTGCCCACAAGGATGCTGAAACCATGATCAGAATTGAAGAAGATAAAGAATTTTTATTGGATCAGAGATGTCAGAGAAAAATGGTGATGTTTGGAGAGGACAAAGAACTTTCAAAATTAGAAGAAAGAAATGAAGCAAGGAAACAAGCAGAGAGAGAACGAAAGCTAAAAGAAGAGCAAAGGCAATCTGGTGCGAGTGCAATAGTTCCTGTTATTGAACCTTTACATGACGAAAGTTATAGTGATGACAACGATAACGATGCTGTTGATAATGACAAAATGGTTGATAGAGATTTTGAGATAGAAATCCCTGTTTATTACAGACAACAAGTCAGTAAAGCAAGTTCTTCAGGGTCAGCTGAATCAAGTTTAGCAAGTACTCCAAAACGACAATGTATCTTAGATACAATTCTTGACTCGCCTGATGTTTCATCAACATTAGACAGAATTAATCTATCTGACACAAAATTTACTATACTAGCAGCAGCAATTGCAAGGGCTGGTGGACAGAACCTCGATGATGGATCATTGTCACGTTCTACAGTCCGTAGAAAACGAACCTATCATCGATCAAATATTGAAGCCACTGTTCGAACTGAATTCTGCGATTTGGACAAACCACCATTAATCGTCCACTGGGATGGCAAACTGATGATAGATCTTACAAATTCTGCAGCCCCTAAAGCAAATGTTGACCGGCTATCTGTAGGTGTGACAGGTCACAATGTTGACAAAATACTTGGAATAGCAAAACTATCAGCTGGAACTAGAGAAGCCCAAGCAAAAGCAGTTATTCATCTGCTTAATTTCTGGAACATAATTGGTGATGTTATTGGAATGAGTTTTGATACTACAGCCTCTAACACTGGCTCCAAAAATGGTGCATGTGTAGTTCTAGAGAAACATATAGGTAGAAATTTGTTATATTTCGCTTGCAGACACCATGTTCATGAGATCATAGTAGCAGGAGTGTTTGGATCACAATTTGGACCATCATCTGGTCCCAACATACCTCTTTTCCAGAGATTTCAGCAATATTGGCCCAAAGTTAATCAAGGAAATTTTAAACCTCTGGATGACATTCGAATGAAAATACCCCTGGTGCAAGAACTACAAAATGAAGTGATTGCATTCCTCAAAGAAAACCTGCATGTTAAAATGCCAAGGGATGACTACAAAGAAATCATGGATCTCTGTCTGTTAATACTTGGAAAACTGCCTGATCAAGAAGAGAAAAATTATCATTTCAAGATCCCTGGTGCTTATCACATGGCTCGCTGGATGGCCAAGGTTATTTATTGTTTTAAGATTTATTTATTTCGTGAAGAGTTCAAGTTGACCACAAAAGAGGAAAAAAATCTCTGTGAGTTTTGCTTATTTGCTAGTCTGGTTTATGTAAAATCTTGGATATCATGCACAAATGCCAGCGATGCTCCAGTTAATGACTTGTTTCTGTTTCAGCAACTTAAGCAGTTTGTAGTTGTGAATAAAACGATTTCCGAAGCAGCAGTCAAGAACTTTCAAAACCATTTGTGGTACCTTTCACCAGAATTGGTCCCACTAGCTTTGTTTTCAAACAAACTTCAAACGGAAGAGAAGCGAAAAATGATTTCCAACATGAAATTTCACGGTGAGAACTGGTCTGAAAGGTTGATCAAATTAAACAACATTGAAAGTCTAGAGAAGAAATCTCTGGACATGCTGGTGACATCAGTTTCAGCAAGTGCGTTGCGGTCAATGAAGGTTGATATTGATTTTCTGTTCAACAACGATCCAGCTACCTGGAATGATTCCCCAGAATACCAAGAAGGAAAAAATTTAGTATATTCATTGAAAGTAGTAAATGATGCTGCCGAACGATCTGTGGCTTTAATGTCGATGTTTAATGAATCGATTACAAGGAATGAATCTGAAATGCAGAGGTTAATTCAGGTGGTTGAGGATCACAGAAAGCGAGTGCCAGATGCCAGAAAGTGTACTCTGAAGAGTTATAGTCCTCGCTAGCATTAACATTGCACGAACTATAACATTACGATAATTAAATGTTAATTGCTCATATGTTTTTTTGTTTATAATTCGTATTTTAATCAATGACAAAGAGTCAAAAATCCTTGTGTTTTATTTTGGAAAAATTCTGATATAACAAAAACCGCAGAACTTTAGTCGTAATGCAGTATTTTATTTCATTAATTTCTCTGCTAATAAACCAGTCTAAAGTGGATGTGGATTGTAATTTGTATTCAGAATTTAATATTTAGAGATAATTAAAACTGATCAAATCTGAAAAATTCTAATTAACCGGGTTTTAGAAATTTGTGGAACTTTGTTACTTTTTCCATGTTTTTCACATTTTTCGTAAAACTTTATGGTCATTGAGCACCCCCTAAACATTATCTGATTGGAAAGATTTTTTGCACAGTTAATTACTATGTCAAATGGCACAAAATAAACAACTATGCAATCAAATCTGAAAAAAAAATTTTTTTTGGACAGCCCTAATATATATATATATATATATATATATATATATATATATATATATATATATATATATATATATATATATATATATATATATATATATATATATATATATATATATATATATATATATATATATATATATATATATATATATATATATATATATATATATATATATATATATATATATATATATATATATATATATATATATATATATGTATTAGATATTCCTATCCCTTAGTATTCAAGTTAAAACGACAGTATATGAAAAAATCCTTTTTTCATAAACTGAAAAAAAAAAAAAGTTACAAATTTTAAAGATGACAGAAGATTGTGCATTATTGTAGATGACAGAAGATTGTGCATTATTAGTAATAGAAATAAAAATTTACCACATTAAGCTTAGCACAAAATAATATTTTGCCTGTTTAAATGGTTTCATTTTGCAACCTTTAAAGTCTACAATGGTTAATCTTAAAGTTAATGTTGTACTTCCAGCAGATCAAACTGTAAAAGTTGAAAAAAGTTATTTTTAATTTTTTGAATTTATTTACTATCCTTCGCAAAAAAAAAAAATGGTGGCGACACCAAACGTTTCATACTTTTCAGCAATCGGCCATGAAATACGAAACATATAACAAATATACTAAATGATAAGTAATAGTTATTTCATATTCAAAGGAATAATACTTATTATTATTTCCAGTTTTTTTTTTTTTTTTCGCATTATTTTTTAGCGGTCTTCGATGGTTTTCTCTTGTGACATGTATCGTAGCTATTCATATCTTTGTTAGTGGTTGTTTTCTTACCGTTAATATGTTTGTTGTAAACTCTGCACTACCAGAATATCAAGGAGCTATCATTGGTTTGGGAGGGAGTATATCTTCTATTGGAAGGTTAGTTTTTAAATTGTGTAATTGAATAATCTTCTCTTTTTTGCAAATTCTTTGTATATATTTTACATTTCAAATACTCAGTAATACAAAGCGTCTATATATACACAATTTGTATATTTTAGTTGTAAAAGTATATTTTAATATACAATGCAAATATATTTTAATATACAAGTTGTATATTTTAGTTAAATGTTTGTTTATACATTGACAACGTTATTATGATGCTAATGTGATATTTAGGTGTTATTTAAATGTTTGATAAATATTGTTTAATAACTTGCATGGTCTGTCTAATAAATGCTTAATGTTTTAATTATTTTTATTTTAAGTATTCCTGTTCATTTTATTTTTTATATTGTAGGTCTATTGGTCCTGCTCTATTCGGAAGCGCTTACTCTTGGTCGTTGTCAAATATAAAGTCTAAACATTTGTCTTTTCCATTCGACCAATATTTTGCATTTTTTCTCTTTACTGCTTTTTGCTTGTTAAACGCTATTTTTGCGTTCTTTTTTATTTCAAAGTCTTTAAACAAGAAAATAGTAGATGAAAAGAAAAACTTGTTGGTCGTGTGAGTCATTACTTCTATGCACGCAAAAGCGTCTAAAGTCTGTTATAAATGTTTGACTGCTGTTATTGTAGTCTCAAGTTAATCCAAACTTTTAATGAATAGAAAATAATATCTTTATGCTTTTTTTTTTTTTAATAAAAGCACCTTTTTTCATCTAAACGAAAACTTTTAATGGTCACTAATAGTTTGTTTGTTTTTTTTAATTTATAATGAAAGAAAAATTAATCCCATTTGATGATGAACAGACTTTTTCACAAAGCGTTCAACAGATATATTTTCAAGGGCGTGTTAAGTTTTCCAAAGACATAACTCAAGTATCCATAGTAGAAAGGGAAGCGTTGGGAGGGAAATAAAAGTTAGAAATACCTAAATTTTAAAAAAAATTTAAAACCAAATCAAACAAATTAACAAAAGAAAAAAATGAGATAAGATAAAGGAAAGATAAAAACCAAAGTTAAAAAAAAAAAAAAACATTCGAAAATGGAAAGTAGTTAAAAAGAATTTTAAATAGTATATAAAAACTGATTCATTTTTTAAGAAATTAAATATATATATATATATATATATATATATATATATATATATATATATATATATATACTTGTATTTGTGCTTCCATATATCTTCAGGAGAGTGCCCGATGAATTAAATTAAATTGAAATAAATTAAAACATATATACATGAAAATATATATATATATATATATATATATATATATATATATATATATATATATATATATATATATATATATATATATATATATATATATATATATATATATATATATATATATATATATATATATATATATATATAGTTCAAGTATGAATGTTTTTATGTGTGTATGTGTATGTATGTTATGTATGTATGTATTTAGTTTATACAAGGCCTTGTGATGAAGGCCATCATATATCTATGATTAAAGAATAAAAAATCTTATAATTAGGGGAGAATTGCCATAATTGGAACAGTGCCTTTATTAGAACACTTGCATTTATTTAAAAAAATAATTTATGTCTATATTTAGCATTTTTTTCAGTTAAACGCCTTATTTTCTACGTTTTTACGCATTGTGAAAGTTATTTCATAAAAAATGCACGTGCACAATTGATTTAAAGTTTTTTTGCGTCATTTTTTTTTGGTGATCTAATTTTGTGTTCACGCTATATTGATTGCGCCTGGTAAACTATACTGCCATAGGTTATACGGTTTATTGTATTTAATTTGATGAGATTTAAAATGCAAAATAACAATATAAACTTATCTTATAAGTTGCTGCATGCATGATATTGCAGTGATATAACAAAATAGTTCAAAGTTTCTTTAATTAGAACTATAAAGTTTTCTTTACTTAATCAGTAATAAAATCAAGGGGTTGTAGAAATAGTTGAAGCGCAACTTAATAATACTTAGTAACAACCATTAATCTTAAAAGTTATACTTTATTTAGTGATTTTTAATCAATAAATTAAGAGAACGTAATAGCAGTTAAAGTTTTTATACAATTTTTTGTTTGTAGACATAAGTTTTGAATGAACTGTTTAAGTTTTTACTGTTAAAATAAAAACCATTTTTAATCAATTTTTGTTGATTTTACTTGGTTTTTTCAGAAAAAAACGACCTGTTCTGATTAAGGGAACAAAGTGTTCCAACTTAGGGAACCAGTTGCCTTGATTGGAAAAAAATGGTATCTTTGCAAAAACAAATTTACTTCCAATAACAGTATAATCGACTAAGTCAAATTACTGTTAAAAGTATAGTAAAATTGTCTGTTTGTATTAATCAAATCATAAATGTTTTCATAGTTGAGCCATCTTTGGTTAATTGATATTTATTCTTAAAGTGTTCCAATTAAGGCAAATCTCCCACATATTTATTTGAATTATACACGGTTTATTCAAATTATTCGTTTTAGCTTTTGTTTATTTTTAAATTTAGTTTATAAGGTGTGGTGCAGCTGTTTGTTTTACATATAGCTCACAGTATACCGGAGTTTGTTTTATATATAGCTACACAGTATACTTTGAATAGCGGGGTAACTTTGAATACAAATCTTTTTTTTTTTTTTAGTAGTAGTAGTAGTTATGGCAAGAATTTATATGAAACTGTTCAAACCTCAAACATTAAAATATTAAAAGCAGTTTACATTTTGATTATACAAAGTTTTACTTTGTTTATTGGTTGTAATTGTTCCTTAAAAATGAACTAAATATTTGAGATATTTTTCTGAAAAAAAATAATAAGAATACTTTGTACACTGTCTCAACTAGTCGAGCAGCTTGTTGTCTAAGTTGCATAATTTTTGTTTATAAATTTATTTACCATATAAAATCTAAAAAAGTTTGTTAGCCTACTATAGTTATGCTTCATTACTATGGCATAACATACTTTATTGGAGACATTTTTTGCATACGGGGTAACTTTGAATAACGTGTGTGTGTGTGCGTGTGTGTGCGTGTGTGTACATCGTATTTATGCATATATATATATATATATATATATATATATATATATATATATATATATATATATATATATATATATATATATATATATATATATATATATATATATATATATATATATATATATATATATATATATATATATATATATATATATATATATATATATATATATATATATACGTTTGTGTGTGTCTGCGTATTTACTTTTTTTGCAGTACACTAATAAATTTTAAACCCTGTATAAAAAATATGTGAGTGTACATTAAATTTGTTGAAAGTACTGTTATTGATCTTTATATTTGTTTTTGTTAAGCATTTTTCAGCAGTATTATTCCACTTTGATAAACAAAAATGTATACAAGTCAGTATATAAGTTTTCAAATTTTATGGTAAAAACAAACATTATTAAATGAAAAAATTAATAGATGTTCATTGGGTGCAAGTTGCCACTTTGTAAAATAAAGTTTAAAAAATTAATCTGAAAACACATGGAAAATCCAAAGTTGCAAAAATTGCAAAAATTAGCAATTGTATAATATGTTATATTACGTCAATCATGTTTAGTACCTCTGGTCAAATTAATTCTGATTATGTTTATAAAGCTGACTATTTACGAACAACAAAAACTAAAAGCGAACCACTTAATGTACGATACAATCAAATTCAGAGCGGTTTGATTCTATTTACTTTTTTGACTGGTTTGTTATTGTTTTTTGTCAAATTGTAGGAACGTTCCTATTCGTTATAATCGAAGCAATCTTTACAGTGAAAAGGTACTTGAATTTAAGAAAGAAAGTAGTATCTTATAACTGGTAAATCTACCCATATATTGCAATCTCTTGATGTTGTATTTTATGGACCTCTTGAAAAACATTGGAGGAAACTATTTGATCAATCAAAAACCTCTTGTTTAAATAAGCACAGACAATTACAAAAAATAAATCTCCTTTGTTCTTTATTTACTTATACATTTTATTTGTCAAATCAAAAAGTAATCAGCAACTTAGTAGTTTACTGGTTTTGAAAGAAATATAGGATTTACTCATTAGATACAAGTATCATCTTCAATCACCAGATGGCAGTTGTAATTGTTGAGCAGTAATTAATGTAATTTAACAATTCACGTTAATGTTAAGTAAAGAGCAGACACTAAAATAAAGAAAGACAGACAGGAGAAAAAAAAATTATTTTGACCTTGTTAAAAGTATTTCTTTTGAGGATTTTTCGGCAAAATGTAAAGATCTTCCACTTGCATAGTCTGCAAGTGAAACTGATGTAAATGAGACTTTTTTTATGCTAGTCTACTTAAAACATACCCATTGAAACAAAAAAAAAACTAAATGGGTGTTTGTTATGAAATAATATTATTTTATTTTAGCAAAGATAAATTCCTGTAAAACTAGACTGTTGTTTTTTTTGAATTTTAAAAGAAAACAATGCGTCTTTGAATAGGTTTTCCTTTTACAAAAAACGCATTCAAAATTACCCCATTTGTGGGGTAACTTTGAATGACGTTTAATCAATATTATGAAAGATCCTTTTATTTAAATATTTTTTTGAATTTGAATTATATTGATTTTGTTAAACTTGAATTTAAAATATATTCCAAATATTGTCAATAGTGAAGAAAAAGCAAGTAAAAATATCTCAAAAACGTTCAAAGTATTATGGTTTACGGTATATATAATTAAGTTTAATTAACGTGGTTTATTGAAAATATTCGTTTTACATATATATTTTACTTTATATGGTTTAGTGAAAACATTCGTTTTTTATCTAAACAACGTATTCCAATTCTTTTAGTCTAAAATTAGTTTGTTTGATTTGAACGCTTAAGTCCCGTAGGAAACTAGATACATGGGAAGAGTAGGTAATACACTTTCAATCCTAAATTTCGCACTTGCAAGAAAGAAACACCAGAAATTTTTCATGTGTTTATGTAAAAATCTGGATTAATAAATGGATAAATTACATTAAAAAAAATTGCAATCTGGTTATAGCAAGAAAAACCATAAGTAGTTTAAATGTTAAAACCAAAAAATTATGATTGCCATCGTTGTGGTAAGGTTAATGTGATAAACCAATTAAAATAATAACATAAAATTAGCAGCCGTAGCGCAATGGTTAGCGCGCTTGCCTCAGAAGCTAAAAACCGTGGTTCAACGCCACCTCTGGTTCAACGCCACCTCTGGGCAAGTTTTATAACATCGGTAAGGAAGGAGACATCAATTTCCTTTCAAATGCTTTTCCGTCGTGCTCTGTGAGAAGGCCATATGGACTTCTTGGGGCACCTAAAATGAATTAAAAAAAACTACTTAATTTATTATACATAAAGCACAACAACAGCAGCCTATAACAACATTGTTTCAAAATATGAACACTGAGTTAATTTATTGGGACTGGTTTAAAATAAATAAGTTTTCGCTAATAGTTGATAAAATCAAATGGACTTTTTCATCACACTTCTAAAAAGAAATTACTGCCTAATGAAGTGCTCATCTTTTTATAGACAAAATGCAAATAAAAAGATAAATATTTACTAACTTTTTAGATATCTATGTTGATGAAAACCTTAGCTGGAAATATCACATAGAGTTTTTGTGCAACAAACTTTATGAAAGTGTAGGAAAAATGCAAAAAGCAAGAAAAACTTTAACTAAACATATTTTAACACAATTATTATTCTCTTTTATCCATTGCGATATAAATTATGCAAACACTTCTTGGATAATATCAATAAATTTAAATAGTAACCACTTTATCGTCAGCAGAAGCATGTTGCTTGTCGAATCAATTTTAAAGATTGGTTTTCTCATGCCAAGCCTCTCTTATTTGAAATGAAAATTATTAATACTTCTCAGCTAAATATTTTTAACATAATAACATATATATAATATTTTTAACCTACTTTGTTTTATGTACCAAAGTAAAACTAAGTAACTTATATATTTACCTTAACATATAAAAGTAAATGCAACTTAAGAAATTATATTTTAATTCAACAATCATTTTTTCAAACTTATTTTAGAAAGTCGAATATTTCATTTCAAGGTGCTTTTCTTTGGAACAGAATAGTTTTGAAAAACTTTGATTTTTCCTTGAAACGGAAATTCCCCTTTTATTCAAAAAAAGACACATTTTTATTTTTTTAACACTTTTATGTCAAATGAACTTTATAAACTTTATACATATATTATATAACATATAATAGTTTATCGAATTCTCATCTTATGTTTTTATGAAAATAGTATTTTTCTGGTATTTTGTCATTTTCTAAATGTTTTGTCAATTTTTTGCGGTTCTCCGTGACAAGACCTAATGGTCTTCTTTGAGTCTCCGCATTCTTTAGTTTTTATTTTTATTGATATACTCATTTGCATTTTTTTTTCTTTTTTATATATTCTGCGGCATTGCAAGAGCAAGACGTGTTTATCAAAGAAAAAAAAAAAAGATATTCTTAGTGAAACTATCAACCTTTTAAAAAGCAGGAAAAGATATTTAGCGATATCATAAGTGTAAATCTAAAAATAATAACAGCTCGGCTTGGCAAACTTGAAAATGAGTTCAATAAAAGCAAATCGAAGGTTATAATAATCAAAAAAGATATCAACGATATAAAGGAAAGTATTGACTT
This sequence comes from Hydra vulgaris, assembly GCF_038396675.1. Taxonomy (NCBI): domain Eukaryota; kingdom Metazoa; phylum Cnidaria; class Hydrozoa; order Anthoathecata; family Hydridae; genus Hydra; species Hydra vulgaris. Next base: position 21,779,629 of record NC_088926.1, read on the forward strand.
TCAGGAAGAAACTTTCTTAAAAAAAATATCGGAAACAAACAGTCTGATGGCCGGCGAAATTAACAATTTAAAAAAAAAATATTGACCTTGAAAATCGTTCACGCCATAATAACCTAAGGACTGATGGCTTCATTGAGCTGCTCATGGAATCTTGGAATGACTGTGCAAAGAAAGTTAAAGATTTAATTAGAAACAAACTGGGAATCTCTGAAGAATTAATAATTGAAAGAGCTCACCACATTGGAAAAATAAATGAAGATAAATCTCTAAGAACTATAACTATTAGACTACTAAACTTTCAAAATAAAAATGAACTCTTAACGCTATCAAAAAAACTTATAGGAACCAGAAGTCTTCATTAACGTAGGTAGAAATGAACGCAGTTGGCAATCAGAAAAAAGCTATGGAAAGATGTTAAAAGATTTCGAAAGGAAGTTAAATTTGCTATTTGAAAATATGATAAAGTATTCGTCAGAGATTTTCGTAAATAATTTTAGTTTTAACAAAATACTTAATCGAAATTTGTGAAATAATTCTGTACATTTTTTATTATACTAGCATGTTTTAATTTATCGCACTTTACACAATAACTAACGAAGACAAAAACAAAACGAAAGATTTTGAAACGCTGCGTTTTCAACGTCTTCAAAACTGCTAATGATATTTTACTAAATGATTTTTACGACTCTCATGCGCAAATTTTTCAGAGAAATAGTTTTAATTCGAAATATTTTGAAACAGAAACTTTTAAAATTGAACTTGAAACTTTAAAAAATATCTCTACTGCAATACACATTAGGGCAGGTCAAATTACAACTTTTTTTCGATTTCAGTGTTTGGCATTATGGAGATAATTTCTAAACAGTCCAAAAACACATCCTGCAAAATTTTATGAAATTAAAATAGTTTCTTCATTAGCGATTTTAGCTTTGAAGTTGGGTCCTAAGGCTTTCCGCGCAACATTTACTGCGGCATTGTATTATAAATTCAGGACCCAACAATTTATATATAAAATAAAATAAATAAAAAGCAAAAGGACTGACAGTTACTTAGAAATAAAGAAAAACAAAATAAAGTACTCTAAGTCAAAAAAATATTTTTTTTTTCTAAGTTAGATATTCATACTTTAACAAAATTCTTTTGTAAATTCTGGTCCGGATTTTATAAAAAAAACGCAAATTTAAAATGTTGAAAATTTGTTTAATGGTTATATCAGGGGTCTAAAACTGTAATCATGCGGCTCTTTTTTTAAAATTATTTAATGAATATTTATTTTAACTATTTAATGAAAAACCTCTCAACCTTAAATAGGTTGCCGACGCCTGGGTTATATAATAGAATATTTGTAAAATAGAAAACTATCTTAATTATTTCAGATAAGTTAAATTTATCCAATAAGTTAAATTTTAACACTAGAAGCCCCAAGGTGGATCAATTGATCCAAACACGACTTTGACACTTTGCTGAAGCTAAAGTTTTAATGTTGACAAAATGATATTTTATGACTTTTATTATTTTGATATTATTTACTAAAAAGCGAAAAAACTACATCAAAAACACATTCAGAGATGCGGCTATAAATATTTATACCTAATAACCCTAAGCTGGATCAATTGATCCACCTTATAGAAAACGTGCATATACATAACAATTTTAGTCAAATAAATAATGTTATTTGCAATATTTGCATATATTTGACATGCACTTTCCACAAACAGGTTTCTTACAACTTTCACATACTATTGATGTCAGATTACGTTTGCAGTTTGTTTTTATCTGACATCTCAAACGAGTTGATAATTGTGTACTACTGTTGGTAGCTGTTGTGGTATTACTGTTGGCAGCAACTAGGGATTTTCGGTGAGTAATATTAGCTTCTCTTAACTGTTCAGATAAAGTGTAAAGAAACTTTCGTCTTGAAATTTTTTGTTGTGTAACTTTTTTAAAAATGATCCACGCATTTACACCAGTCAAATCCAAAATATTGAAGAAAACAGCTAGTGGCCAACGTCGGCACCCAGATTTTGTTGACATTTGTCGACACATTGAATCTAACATATCAACTCCACATTTATTTGCATTGTAATAAAGTATTCCCTCAGGTTTCTTCTTCCCATCACTTTGCTTAGTCGCCCCTCTATGAAGTGTTGATAATAAAATTACAGTTTTCTTCTTCTTTGCTTGATAGACAATCAAGTTCAACGGTCCATTTATGTAGAAACTCGAATCGTAAAGTGGAAGTGGATCAAATGCTGGAATTTCTTTTCTACTATGTTTAACTGTTCCAACAATTGACGTTTTCTTTTGCAAAAGTTTTGTTGCAAGATCAACACTTGTAAAAAAGTTATCTGTAGTAACATTATACCCGTGGCCTAAATAAGGTTCCATTAGTGACATGACCACATGAGTACCCAAATTTTCTACACGGCTTTCATCTTTACCTAGATACGGTTTAATACTGAGACAATATTTAGTCTTTAGATCAGCTAAAATCCAGAATTTGATTCCAAACTTGTCCGGTTTATTAGGCATATACTGTGTAAAGCGACACCGAGCTTTAGTTGGGAACAACTGTTCATCAATTGTTAAAGATTCCTCAGGTATATAACATTTTTGACTGTTTTCTACAAATCTTGTCAGCACCCATGACATAAGAGAAAATTTATCACTTTGGATAAGCTCTCTACGTTTTGAACGTATATCAAATCTAATGTTTTTCATGATGTCTTCAAATCGAGAACGCGGCATAGTTTCTATAAAAGCTTTGTTGCCATATTTTTCAGACCATAGGAATTTAACCGGAAAATTTCTTGCGTTCATGCATCCGCGAAGATATATTAAGCCTATAAAAGCATCAAGTTCAATGTCGCTTATATTCCATCCTTCATTTGATAAATTGGCAGATAAAACAGTACATTTTTTGATAAAGCGTGTAAACCCTTCATCCATAATTAGTCTAAATGCATCAATAGGAGTCAAAACATTACGACAATAAGAAGTTGTTCCGCTTTTGGCAGTAAACACATTCAGAGTTTGAAAACTTCCAGTTACCTCAACTTTTGACACAACAGTCCATTTTACATCATCTCTACGAGTTTTAACAGTTAAATCATTACTCCCACCGCATGAATTTTCATCTTTGTTTTCATCGCTACTACTTTCTGAACTGTTAATAAAAGTACTACTTTCATCGTCATCAGAAAGATTATCTTCAACAACATCTGCTTCGTCACTTTTTTTTGTTGAATCTGATTCATCACCACTGTCAATTTCCGAGAGATCTTGTAATATGAACAAACACTGTTGCGCCGACACACGTTTTGGGCGTTGATGTGTAACTGATTGGTCAATTGAAAGAGGATGTGCTGCAACAGAAGTTTTTGATGATGAAGCATCTTCAGCGTTTGCTGAGCTTGAGCGTTTCATTATAATACAAATATCTATTATTATACTTTACCACAAGTCAGTATAGTAGTGAGTTTCATACAATAAATCAGTAATACTACTGTACTTGTGGTGGCAGCATATTTATACCAAATATGTGGAAACAATATCTTCTTTTATTCACTAACATTTTCATTTTTTTTGTTCAGTTTAAATTATCTGTATAAATATGCTGGTAATCCAGATTTAGGCAAACCATGCTACAAAAATTCTACTTAGAGTAAAATGCGCCGTAATTTGGGCATAAATCTTATGTATATATATGTACGGTGAAAGAAATTTATATATTTTATATAATTTACATCAAAATTAACAGTTTTAACTGTTAGTTTCATACACTTTAACAAGAAAATAAGTCTAAATGCATATAAATATTAAGTTGGATCAATTGATCCACTTTGGGGTTTCTAGGTATATAAAAAACCTGGGGCTTCTAGTAATAGTAATAACGATTATTAAAAACCTTTGAAATAACTGTCAAAATTTTAAATTATATAAAAGATTCCATAAAAAAAATTGCATTCAGATCTTTTTATTTATTAAGAACCACGCGAGGTAATGACTAACTCAAAATTTATTATACATTTTTATTAAAGTTTAATTTTACATGTACAAGTAGCAATAAATTAGTTTTTAAATAAAAAAACAAAAAATATCATCATATGTCTCACCGTAATAACGTTTAGACATAAAACTCTTTCTATGCTTTTTGCTTAGAATTTTTGCTAAAATATGCTTATGACGTGCTTCCTTTCCAAAAACAGTACGAGAAGCCATGGAAACAAGTTGTACAGATCTCTCAACACTCTGTGAATGTGAAGGAAGACCTGGGAGGTCAATTTTTTCTCCAGATAATAACTTTTCTACTATCTCTTCATCAGTAATATCTTGAGTTGTTGCTGGTTCATCTATGTCTTCATCAAAAATGTTTATGAGCTCATACCATATATGAGCATCAATGTTAATTTCTGGAATTTTATTAATTCTGTTTATAACTTGGCCATCTTTTTTACGATTTCTAATATCAAGTAATCTCTGCATTGCTATTGATCTTATATATATTTCCTCTGACTTTAACATTGAGTACAAAGTATTCTCAGGAAGTAGGCAAAAAGTATTAAACCTTAAGTTTGCTAAGCAAATATCTTGCACCTCTTTTCCTTGGAGCTTGATTTGGTAAATCATAAAATATATAACTGATGGAGCTTCGTATAACTTATTGCTCTTTTTATGGAGGAACCATGTAGGAACATAGACTTGGACAATATAGGTTACCAAAATAATTAATTTAGAATCAGGAACTAGTACTCGGACATATAAAGACATCAACCGTATTGCCAATGTTAACCAACGAGAATGATTAAGGGGACCAATTTTCCAACTTGAATATTTAACACTCATATTTCCAGTGGCAATTGCAATGCAATATTCATATAAAAGCCTCTGGTCACTACTTAAATCATCTAAAATTTCTTTTTCTAAAACAATAATTGGAGACTTAATAACACCAAAATTAACAACTAAATTAAGCTCATTATTGATATTTGCCATTTTACCTAAAGGTCCAGCAAAATAGTTTGGTGAATTAGTTACTCCATCAATTTTTTTAAACAAAGATCTAAAGGGAAGCTCATTCTGATGAAGATTGCAGCCTATAGTCTGAAGTTTTCGTCCTAGTTTTTTCTCTAACTCCACAACCATTCCTGCTTTATGACCTGTGTTTGTGGAAGTATTGTCTGCCAAAACTGCTTTTAGAGTGTTTAAAAAATCATACTCTTCAAGAACTTCGTATAGGCACTGAGCTTGCTTTTTTCCTGTTGCTCCAACAAGGGGTAAAACTTTGTGAGTAAGATACTCCCCACTGTAAAGGTTAGGGAGAAGTTCTTTAGTCACAGTCATGTGATGTTCTTTCTCTGTTGATCTCTTTAACACAACCTCACCATCTTCTCTTTTTATTTCTCTTATAACTAAAGTTTCATTATCAATTTTACCATCAACACCAAGGCAAACAAACTCTCTGTTATTTTCAAAGGATTTTAAGTCTGAAACTAAACTTGATATAATTGCTGGATCATTAAACAGTCCTGATAGATCGAGCAAAAGAGCATTCCCTAATGCAGCTCCAATCGAACTTCCTATATCGTTTCTGATCAACTCAATAGCAAACTTTGGAAACTTCCAAAGATTGTAAATTCCTGATGGACTTCTTGCAGGCTCCCATATCTAAAAGAAAAGTTATAAAGTTAATTAACAAAAAAATTTTATATATAAAAGTGATATGTTAAAAAAAAGAAAGTAAATTTAAAAAATGTAACAATGAACTATATTTCGATTTATTAGTTAATTACCTCACTTGAGCTAGAAATAACAGATTCTGAATCAGATTCTAATAATACTATTTCTGGAAGTAAATTAAATGTTTCTTGTTGTAATGATTGTTCCATATTTTTATGTTCAGTTTTATGTTTCTTTAAAGATCCTTTTCTAGACCTTTCTCAATCAACTGAGCCAAGTTGAAATGATCCTTTAGGACCTGACTTATCTCTCTGGTTTTTTAAATATAACCTTTCTTCTACAGGAACCTAAATACTATTTGATAATATTGAGAAATTGCATATGAATTTCATAGTATTAAACTTTATCACTCTAGTAAAATACTTGTGTTCATTTTATTTAAAAAAAACTTTTATTTTATTTATCTATTATTAAAAAATAACATAGTACTTTTTTATCTGGACTACATGTGCATAAAATATGAGTATTAGGACAATTATCTTGACTACATTTGATATTTTTATCATTACAAAGTACAACTTTAAGGTCACATGTGCAGGAACTGATATCAAAAAGCCTATCCAATTTTTTAGAAGTGTTTTTTTCTGTTATTACTTTGCATTTTCTTCGGTTAATTTACCTGGATATGTTTAGAAGTACTCCAACTTTTTTTTCGACACAATATGTGGACATTAATGGTAGCCGAGTGTTAACTTTTTTCCAAATCATGATTACTTTTTCGGGTATCAGTTATACAATTACGCTAAACCAATAACTTGGATAAGTATTGTTAAGAAAATAAAAATCTTGAATAATCTGTCTGTTTGTGGGTGGTTCTGTATTTGCAAGAGGGTTAGGACTTCCACCAAACTTGCTTTTTGTGCAATTTCGTGTTTTACGCTTGTTTGAAGACATTATTTTTCGTCCACAAAACTTTCTTTTTCCCACACAATTATAACATTTGTTTATTTTGCGTTAAGTTGCGTAATTTGTATAAAAATGTAAGTGATAAAGATGGCGTTGCAAAAAAATTTTTAATTAAATATACCAATATTTAAAATCATTTTAGCTCAACTTAAACTTCATTAAAACAAAAAAAATTTTACCAAGCACATTTTTATCACCTATTAATCAAATCTCTTTATTACCAAACCCCTGATTCCAAAATCGACCTGCCCTAATACACATAGATCTAGTATAAATAAAAATTTTGATAAACTAAAACACTTTCTAATAGATTGCAATTACTCATTTAGTATAATTTGCATAATCGAAACGTGGTGTTCTGATAAATCATTTCAAACGAACTCAAATTTTCAAACTCCAAATTATAAACTAATATCTTTTGAAAGAAAAACAAATAAAAGGGGAGAAAGGATCGCATATATATACGTTCGGATATATTTGGATATATCCGAATAATCAAACGTTTAAAGTAAGACAAGATCTCTCCATCTCTGACACTGATAGTAAAGTCTTTACTATTGAGATAACGGGTAATAAATCAAAAAATATTATAATTTCCACTTGCTATAGACCTCCAAAAGGTGATATAATTAAATTTTCAAATTTTTTAGATGAAATCTTTCTCAAAATAAATGACAAGGGAAAAAATATTTTCTTTATAGGAATTTAAATATTAACAGTCAAAAATGTAACCTTGGACACACAAACTCCGCATACAATTTATTTATAATTATTTTTTTAGATCACTACAATAAATATTTCACTGATGAAGAGAAAGGAATAAAACTAAAATATTTAAACTGCCCATGGATAACTAACGGGATTAGAAAATCATCAAAAACAAAGCAAAAACTCGATATCAAGTATTTAAAAAACAGAAACGAAACTAACTTAACTACGTGCAAGGAAAACAAAAATCTATTTGCAAAAATTAGAAAGAATTCAAAAAATATATATTATTCAAAAAAGCAAAAGTGATATTAAAAAAACCTGCATCATATTGAAAGAAATAATTGGTAAAAACCATACAAAATCAATTAATTTACCCGATAAAAATATCGTTAAAGCAACTAAATATATCGACAAAATTTCTATCGTTGAAAACTTCAATATTTTTTTGTAAACATGCAATATTCAGTGCCCTGATATTTCCTTTGAAACCTATATCACAAACCAATATTTCTGCTCAAGTATTTTCTCTGGACTAAACCATGAAGAACTAGAAATTGCAAACAACTTGCTTACGACGAATAAGGCTCCTGGGATAGACGACATTTGTAGCTATATAGTTGTAAATGTGTTTCCGGTAATAAAACAACCAATATATGAAATATTTAAATCTTCAATTATTACAGGAACTGTACCGAATAAATTAAAAATGGCTAAGGTAATACCAATATTAAAAACCGAAGATTCATTTACACTAAATAACTACAGACCTTTTCAGTTCTTACTGTATTTTCAAAACTTTTGGAGAGAGTAATATACAATAAACTGTATAAATATCTAACAAATAAAAAAATCCTAAATGAAAAACAGTTTGGCTTCCAAAAGCAACATTCAACCGAATACGCAATTCTTGATCTTATAAATAATTAAAACGGGAAACTTCAACGTACCTTTTAAAAAAACTAATCTCTCGCGCTTTTCTATTTCGTACCGTGGTCCTTGTCTATATAACAAATTTATATCCAAAAATACTCAACTGGAAAAATCGAATAACTTAAATACTCTGAAAACGTTATTATAGGATCTCATTTTAAACACTAACAACTTTATGAATTTTTATTAACCCCATAACATTTAAAACTATGTATAAAACTAACTTTGTTCCGAAACCAATGTAAACTCTAAAAACTCTAAATTACTCAAAAATAACAGCAATAACTTTTTAAAGTTATTGCTGTTGTTTTTGTTATAAGAAAGTTTAATTTAAAAATCACATTTACATACAATAAGTCTAAATAAGGAATAGGTACAAGTTAACAATATTAAAAAGAATATGGAAAAAGGTTAGAATCTAAAATCGTATTTGATTCTCCTCTTGAGAACAGCTATGTTAACGTCCTAGATTCGTCTTTTGCTTTTTTTATCTTTTAAAATTTGATCTGTATCCCGCAAATATTTTTTACAGAACTTTTTGAATCCAACAAAAAAACCTTATTATAGTTGCTAAAAGTTTCAACAGAAACTGAAATTTTTCAATAGAAAGAGTTTTAGTTCTATTAAAAAATATAATTAGAAATAACAATCAAAATGGCAAAATATTTTTAGGAATTCCCTTATAGTTTTTATTGGAAAAAGTAGACAAAACTTTGAATTCGAGTTTTTTCAAAATCGGAAAAAACAGCACTTAGAATCCTATAATTTTTATGCGACAAATTGCATTTTCTCTTTTTTTTATAATGATATTTATAATAATATAAAAAAGACATTTTGGATTTTTTTGCTCTTTTAAATAAAATAAAATAATAAAATTGTTAGATAAGAAACAACATAAGATTCAACACCGTGTTTTTGTTTGTATTAACAAAATTTCCATTACCTATTTGCTATTGGAATTGTTTTAGTTTTTATTTGATTTAAATTGAATTTTATCATTTGTGTTTTATCTCTTTACAGGCTTTTTACATCTCTTTACAGGCATGCTTTTGAACATAGATTTTTTACAACTTGAGAGTATACATTTGTATTTTGACTTAACTTTGTCTATACTTGTTTAATTTAGTTTTCCTTTTTTTTAATTTTTTTTAAATAACAGTAGGGCATGGCAAATCATAAATTTTTTTCAAAAAGTTCAAGCTAACGAGTGTTTGCTGAAACGAAATTTGACGCAGAATTTGATTCTGGAAAATTTGCAGCTAGCATGACGATATAGGTTAGAAATGTACATTTTATTCAAGATGGCGGCCAAAAATAGCTTTTGCATCAAACTTCAAGTATTGAAGCCACAACCATGGCCTCCAATAAATCTTTTTATTGGATTTTGAGGTTGCTGAATTTAATTTAGCAGTCGTTTCATGCATACACAAATCAAATATCGTAATAATCTGGACTTTTTACTGTTTAAATGATGAGGCACCAATACAACATTCAATTGACGAATCCAACTCACAAACCAACTGAATAAACTAAAAATTCTGCAAGCTGTATAAAAATCATAAACTCGAACCACTTGAATAATTAGTAACATCAATCACACACCTATCCAAAAACGGTCCCAAACTCAATTTTGAGGACCAAAAAAACCACCGATGGAGCATTAATCTACAAGGTCTTAGGTATCACCGGATGTAAAAGTTAAAATCTAATCTCTATAGCCAAAGGAGAAAAATACATTTAAAGTTTTATAGCACTTTGCGCTATTGATCGCACTTTGAGCCCCTTTGTAAATCTATTTGTTTATTTTTTTTACTTTTGGGTTATGGAGTTTTTAAAAAATATCAAAAACTCTTTACATGTATGTGTTGGCTTTAACCTGACAAAAGATTAGCTCTTTAACACTTGTGGTTTGTGTACAGGAACCTAAAGTATAGGGTATGGAACTAAAAGCCTTTTTAAAAAGAGACAACGGATGCTTTACGTTTTTATTTTAACCTTATTATCGACTATGGAAGTTTCAAAATTTAATAGAATGAAGCCTTGGTATGTTACTTTCAGGCAAAATAAATAGAAGCAAGATATCTTTTATCTGTGCAAAGATATAGCTCTTAAAGTAGGAATCTCGCCTTTGAAAAAACGGCCAAAATATAGCAGCTTTTTGTGCTTTTTATGCTTTTTAAAGATTCAAAGTTACATCAAATAATTAATTTAGTAACAATATCATGTGGTTAGCTGTTAGACTGTTAGACTTCACATTTGTGTGTACTTTGTCTGCAAAAAGAGCGCTTTTTTTGTCAAAGTTTAAAATGATTGACCAAATATTGGAAATACACACAATAATAACAACTTTTTTGAATTTAAATAAGAAATATATCTTCACTGAAATGGATTTTAACAAGATAACAAACAAAAGAAAATCCCATTTAACCTTAATCTCCCATTGAAAAAACACATACATACAGAAATGAAATCAATCAATCAATCAAATTTATTAACAGGCTCAAGGCTTAATATAATAAATATACAATGGGTAAAACAAAGTGGATTAGAATAAAACAAAGACTAACGCACTTGAATATTAATAAAACCCAAGGAGAAATAATGATAAAAAAGAATAATAATAATAAATAATGATAAGAAATTAAACTGTAATAAATATAACTCAGCTCTTCATTTAAACATCAAAGGAGACTGCAAGAACCTGTCTGAGTTAACAAAAGCTTTTATGACGAGGTTCTCACTATTCTGCAGCAGTAACAGTGAGGAGTATTGTTACTTGCGAATAACAACATTAAGTGAATGATCACCATGTTTAACAAATAATTCACTAGCACTGTTCCATGGAGGCTTGTTTAATATCAAGCGAAGTGCATTATTATATGCAACCCATAGACGATGGAATGAGTCGTTTTTCCAAAGACACCACAACTGACACCAATAGATTGGGCTGCAAAAGGCATTAAATAACATGATCTTTATTTGTATTTGTGTAGAGCTTATAGATGAGATTAGCTTTAGCATCCACAGAGCAAACGTGTTTTAAAATATCTTTGTGATCCTGCATATCGTTTGAGATCAAACGACCCAGGTATTTATATTGACTAGTGTATGTGAGAACCATGCCAGATAATGTGAAACAAGGGCTATTTGTAAGGGGGTTATAAATTTTAAAAAACATTGTTTGAAACTTAATATTGTTATAAACTATATCATGTTTCGCAGCATAACTGGAGCATAAGTCAAGTAAGATCTGGAGACCTTTGGCTGATGATTGATTTCCTATTAAAAAAATTACTTTATGGTAGTGTTATGGTGTTTATTACTTTTTCTTCAAATTGCTGTTGAGATTTTTTTATTTAGCACTTGCAAAATAAGATATATACTTCTGATTATTTTTTTGTAAACTTATGATATTTTATGAAACTAAATAAATTTATATAGTAAACAAAAATTTCAGACAAGAATATTTCTTATCAACATAGTTACAAGTATTTCTAGAATGAAATTCTAGAAATCACTGTTTAACTGTTTAAAAAAAAATTATTTTAAAAATTGAATTCAAGGATGCTTGCTGTTATAGTCAATTACACATTTCAGTAACTGGCCTCCATAACCACGGTTCTTTTTGTACCTAGCCCATTGAGCACTGGAAATTGAATGCAAGGCTTCTGTTGGTTGCTCTGAAACTGGGAGTTGAAGATATGAGTTCTTAAAGTCTTTGATATGTTAAGCATATGCAGTATTTAATGTCCTTCCAAAACAGGAGCTAACAACACTCTTAAAATGTTGGAATGTTTTCACAAAATCAAACATATGGTCTGCCTTTTCCCTTTCAATAATTCTTTGTAAAACATCCATATTCTTCAAAAGCTTATGACAATCATTCCCAACCAACTCTCCACCATGATAAGGTTGTAATTTCAATTTGAAAAATAATGGCCAATCTTCGCCTTTAGGCCATATCTTTAGCATTGATATGTAAAGATGATTTACAATTCCAAGGAGAAAATAAAATTCCATCGGAGGAATAAACTCAATAACTTGTTTGACATCTTCTTGGTTAAACAATAGGTTATGAATAACATTATGAAAATCCTTTGCCCATATTTTTCCATTCTCTTTCTCAATGAATGCTTTGTATTGCATCCTATTGGATTTAAAGTTGCTTGGAATTCCCTGTTCTTTGAGGTCACTAGATTTAACATCACACCAACAGGAAGGATGTTTGCTTGAGTGAGACTGAATGCCACAGATGATATTGGCTAACTTTATGTCATATGCAATAAAGAAAGGCATATCAATTTTCCCAAATTAACTTAAAATCTTTTTCACATTTTTATGTTTCTGAAAAATTTTCAGCAATAGCAACAAGTAGCTGACGCTTGGCATTTGTTTCTTTTTCATGTTCTACAGTCAGTAAGCTTTTGTCATTTGAGGCTGAACTTGTTTTGACATTTTGACATCCACCATTGGAGATGACACTCAAGCTGAATTTGAGGAAAGATCCTCCACCATCAATACCTAGTTTGATGAGAGGCGGTGAAGTGAAAAATCCCCTAAACTCTTGCAGTGAACAACCTTCGCCAAATAATCAGTTTTTGTTGATGGCCTTGTGAGATTTTGGAAACTTTGAATAAACTTTCAACCTTTTAACCAGCCATTCTAAAATTTTCCCTAAATTTTGTTTCAATAATTTTTGAATTTGCGGTCTTGTTTGATGTTACAGCCAGTTCTTGCATCTTTTTCTTTGAAAGACCAGTACTGATTTGAACTTGAACCATGTCCAAAGTAGTTAGAGAAGTTTTTGATACGTACTGAGCTCTGGAGGGACCTGGAGTAATAGTTAAAGCTTTACCACTTTCTCTGCTCAACCTAATTGTGCCCTGTGGAGAGGATACCTTTTGAGTTATTACAGAGTACGCAATTTTTTAAGCAGTTCTGGAATCAGTTGCTATCATTTTCTTTAAGTTTTTAAACTTGGTGGCTTGTGAACAATCATGTGTTATTCTTCTTTTGACTATACTGAGACAGTTTGAGCATAGTATATCAAAGCTACTTGATGGTTCTTTCAAATCTTGATCGGTTGAAAAAGTGAGCTTTCTTGAACGTCCTTTTAGTTGGCCAACCCGGCAAATTAAACAATTGTAAGAATCAAATCCTCTTATCTGTGGACTAATGATCACTTTGTTAAAGTCATGTAGCTTGGGAAGAGGCAAATTTCTATCTCCTTTGCCATGCTTTTGTTCCACTGCTCTGCAGGAATTGCATATGCCCAATGCAACTCGATCATCCTTAAAATCAATGGAATTTCCATAAAAAATACCTAGTATTCTTTCCTTGATGAAAACAGAAATATGTCTGTCGTACTTTGAAAAACAAAAGAAGCAAACAGATTGCCGACAATCTTGATGAGTTTTTCTTTTATATGGCATTTCAGTGGTTAAGCAACTGATCTTTGAAAAATAACTTCAGTACAAGCTTGTTTTGGTAAAAAATCTTTTTAGTTGTTTAGACTGTTAACTGCTTAAGTGTAATTACTTTGATGTTGTGGCTTTTCCCGGAAAAAAAGAAACATTTGCTTTCACATTTTTAAATAGTAGAAAAACTTGATCAAAGCAATAAAAGATTTTAGGAGATACTTCAATACAAGAAACAAAGCACAACAAGGTTATACATATTTGGTTTATATAAAAAAAAACTTGATTCTAACATTAATTTTGAAATTATTTTATAAATTAACAATTAATTTTGAATTTACAATTCTAAAGTAATTTTTACAATATCGAAAAAAAATTTTTATTATATAGCCTGTTAATAAGTTTGATTGATTGATTTCATTTCTGTATGTATGTGTTTTTTCAATAGGAGATTAAGGTTAAATGGGATTTTCTTTTGTTTGTTATCTTGTTAAAATCCATTTCAGTGAAGATATATTTCTTATTTAAATTCAAAAAAGTTGTTATTATTGTGTGTATTTCCAATATTTGGTCAATCATTTTAAACAAAAACAACAAAGCAAACCTGTGGGTTTAACAACTAAAATATAAAGAGGTTTTTATGTGTTTTAAATTCAGAACAATTAGAAAAAATGTCTCTAACTATGTGTTTTCTGCCCCATATTTTATACAAACTTTGACAAAAAAAGCGCTCTTTTTGCAGACAAAGTACACACAAATGTGAAGTCTAACAGTCTAACAGCTAACCACATGATATTGTTACTAAATTAATTATTTGATGTAACTTTGAATCTTTAAAAAGCATAAAAAGCACAAAAAGCTGCTATATTTTGGCCGTTTTTTCAAAGGCGAGATTCCTACTTTAAGAGCTATATCTTTGCACAGATAAAAGATATCTTGCTTCTATTTATTTTGCCTGAAAGTAACATACCAAGGCTTCATTCTATTAAATTTTGAAACTTCCATAGTCGATAATAAGGTTAAAATAAAAACGTAAAGCATCCGTTGTCTCTTTTTAAAAAGGCTTTTAGTTCCATACCCTATACTTTAGGTTCCTGTACACAAACCACAAGTGTTAAAGAGCTAATCTTTTGTCAGGTTAAAGCCAACACATACATGTAAAGAGTTTTTGATATTTTTTAAAAACTCCATAACCCAAAAGTAAAAAAAATAAACAAATAGATTTACAAAGGGGCTCAAAGTGCGATCAATAGCGCAAAGTGCTATAAAACTTTAAATGTATTTTTCTCCTTTGGCTATAGAGATTAGATTTTAACTTTTACATCCGGTGATACCTAAGACCTTGTAGATTAATGCTCCATCGGTGGTTTTTTTGGTCCTCAAAATTGAGTTTGGGACCGTTTTTGGATAGGTGTGATCACATGACCAAATATTAACATGTCATAACTCTTCGCAGCACTGAACTGAGAAGTGTATCAAAGTTGTTCGGTATTTTATTTTCTGGTTTTATTGCGTTACGAATGAAACTTCTTAGTTCGCCAATTGTAAAATTCACCACTTGAATTTTTCAGAATCAAGTTTTATTTGTCGTTTCTATTTGATTTCAGGCGCAACCGTCAGACAAAGGTTCAAAAATTAATTAAATAACTGTAATTTTTAAAACAAGTTTGTCATAGTTTTTTGGCGTCATTGGTTTTGGCATGTTCATGAGGGTTGTAAACCGTTCAATTCCGGAATGTCCTAATCCAAGAGTCACTGTATATACTGTTCGATTGTTTATATCAAAGTTTCCTTTTTTATTAATTAACTTAGAAGTGTAAAAGTCATTTTGATATTTACACAAACAATAGAAAGTTCACATGCAAGTACTGGCTTTTTGCTTTTCCTTTCAATGATTGCTAAAGTTGTTTGGAAACAAGTTGGACAGCTCAAAACGCTAATGACATCAGACAAAATCGAACAATCAATAATTCTATATCCTGTCAGAACTCAGTTTTTAGTATTGGTATATTTTTTTGATGTTGAGCTAATGACTGCCTCAACTTTGTGAAGAGAAGAGCTTGGCGTATCCAAGATGTCAGTTTGACTATTTACAGTAATTCAATATTTACACTTAAAGAAGGAAAATTTACATTATTTACACTCACATAAGTTTTTTCTTCTTAGTGATTTATACAGAAAAACAAATCAAGTTTATTTACTTGACATACTATGACACGTTTCATGGATCCGCATTTGCCCTAGCAAATAAATATAATTCTAATGATATGATTGAAATTTGAACAT
Organism: Hydra vulgaris; assembly: GCF_038396675.1. Taxonomy (NCBI): domain Eukaryota; kingdom Metazoa; phylum Cnidaria; class Hydrozoa; order Anthoathecata; family Hydridae; genus Hydra; species Hydra vulgaris. The sequence continues at coordinate 21,795,618 of NC_088926.1, forward strand.
AAAATTAACTTTTTAAAAACACTGGAAAATGTCTTACGATTATCACCTATGTTATTATTAAAATTAATTATGTTGAGTGCTTACGTATTCAATTAGAAAAATCTGCGCATCTAACGACTATTTTCATTTCTTTTTTAAACTCCTTATTTTCAAAAAGTCAGTTAAAAAAAAAATAATACTTTTGTAATTTAAGATGATATATGGGATTATATATTTTTTATTTTCGAGTATTGGCAGGATGTTCTTGGATTTCCTTCTTTGGTTGTTCTCTGGCCTGCTGTTATAACTGATTTTAAAAATAATCAAATAATTTAAGTTATATGTTTTTTTCATTAAGTAAGTTCATTAAGTAAAAGCCAAGAGAAAAGAAAGCATAACTAAAAAGATTAGATATTGATAAATTTGCATTTTATTATATTTTTCAAATAATATATTAAGTTTAATTGTTCGCTTTTTTTTGACTTCCTAACTACTAACTAGTATTATGGGTTTCATAGTTGCCATGGATATAATTATAAAATATACGTTTATTTACAAATAATATGTATCTTTTATAATTTTTTTTTATCTGTCTTAAGAATTACTTAATTTTATATTTTCAAGGCGTTGAGTAATGAAACATGCTCTATTTTGTAGATGATTTATTGAAATTGTATCTTAACAGGATGTTTAAATTAAAAGAAGCTAGCGAAGACTTTACTTTAAATATAATTAAGTAGATTTTTATTTTTCGTTGGTTTTATATAACTTTATGTTGGATGTTGTATTTAAACTTAATTATTTGGTACGTGTTATTGTCTGCTGGTGATATTTAACGAATAACAGATTAGACAGGTCTACAAGAAAAACTTTTTTTTCTGTTGCAATAGATATTTAAACTGATTTTTATATATTCTATATTTTTAAATGGCTTCAAATGTGAATTTTGTTTTTATTAACAAGTTCTAGTTTTTTTGCAGTTTTAAAATTTCCAATTTTCAAAAATAAGGTTTTTTGTAGGCACTTTTATAAAAACCTGGAGACCAAAATAAAAGTTGGCACCACACACTGTGTGTCATATTTGTAAAAAAAGGCTTCAAAGTTGGACAAAAGGAAAAGGAAAAAGTTTACCCTTTCGAGTTCCCGTGGTGTGGAGTGAACCACCAAACCATATTGACGACAGCTGCTTTTGTCAATATCTCTGGTATTCGAAAAATAAAGCGGCAAAAAATAGCTTATCTTAACATTCCTTCTGCTATTAGACCAATTCGACATTCTGAAAAGATTTGAATTTTTAATTTTTAAAAGTTTATATTCGTCAGATGATGAACAAAGTATGTCTGCTACAAAAACGGAAGAATTTATACCAGATTCGGAAGACAAAACTAATGCCAAACGTTTAATATTGCCTCAGCGTTTTAGCAAGATAAAGCTGAACAAGAATTTTAGAACAAGAGAAAAAACATTTGTTAACTTTTTCATAAACTCATTTATTTGTTTTCTTTAATGATATTTCAGGTCTCCTATTACAGTTAGATATTTCTGTAAATCAACAGAATGGAGACTATGTATCAACAGCTCAAAGCGAAGTCTCTAATGTGTTTTTTGAACGATAGTAATACTTTTTGTTCTGTACAAAAATTAGCCATTCTGTTTATTTACAAGAGACTTACCATGAAATTAAAATTAGCTTGATTAAATATCCAGAACAAAACTAGGATATTTATGACGATATAAAAATGGTAAACTTTCTATTTGGTCAGCAGAACGGTTTGTTAAATCTCCATGTTATCTATGCATGCGTGATAGTCAAGCCAGAAAGTTACATTGGATACAAATTCACATCAAACGAATTGTGAATCCATCTTTAACTTGGTTTTTTGAAATAATTTGTTAAAGCACTGAAAACTGATACTTATTTTCAGTATTTAGTTAAAGCATTACCCGGTTTGTCATTATATAAAAAAAAGCTGATTTTTTGATCGGCAGCATATTTGCTTATATATGATAAAGAACTTGTTAAAACAATAGATAGCAAGGAGAAAATTGCATGGTTAATCTTTTTTGTAAAATGAGTATAAAACTTTATTATATAAATAGTCATCCTGATCAGTTTCCTGAAAATCTTGGAAATGTGAGTGAAAAACAAGGAGAGCAATTCCATCAAGATCTTAAGATAATCGAAGATCGTTACCAAGGACATTGGGACAAACACATGATGACAGACTACTATTGAAGCATCACTATTGAGATGTCTCAGGAAAAGTTTATCAAAGAAAGAGCAACAAAGAAATTATCTTCCTAATTAGATATTCTTTATTAAACAATATTATCTGCAATATCATTCAAAATTAAAATTTTCATACTTTTTTAAAAATTATAAAAAACTTTAATAGTACTATTTACAAAAAAGTTTAATGGTATTATTATGTCTTTTTTTTACATTACTATAAATATTTTGAATTATTTATATCTTTCAATACTTAGGGATAGATCTTAATTTAGTTAATCATCATCATCATCGTCATTGGTTTATAATAAAACCCATTTTTTCAACTGTTTTCAATTTTTATGTTAAATTTTAAAAAAATTCAAATAATTTAAAGCATTTATTTATTTATCTACTTTTTTAAATTTTGCTGTTTAGATAAACTACAATTCCATTCCACAAATAAAATAAAGTATAATTATAAATGTATAAGTAATAAACATACAGAGGTTCAAAGAAGATATGGACGGCAAAACACCAACTTAATTTTTTTATAGAGCCTCTACAGATCATAACAATAATAGTAAAATATGGTTAATAAATCAAGTAGAAAGTTTAGAAAAAATAATAATTAAAAAGAAGATATAATGTTTAAAAATGAAAATAGAGAAAAAAAGAAGATATATCAATTAAAAGTACAAATATACTCAGTTATACTCACTCTAAAAAATAATAATAAAAACTCTAATAAAAAATACAAATATACTCACTCTAATAAAATATACTCACTCTAATAAAAAATACAAATATACTCACTCTAAAAAAAAAGAAGATACAACATTTGAAAATACATATGGTAAATAAAGAATATATAGTATTAAAAATATATATATAGTAGCCAATAGTCAAAAAAAGAAAATATTTAAAAATACAAATTTGGGAGAAAAAAGAAAAAAGAAAAAAATGTATATTAAAATATATATATGCTTATATATATATATATATATATATATATATATATATATATATATATATATATATATATATATATATATATATATATATATATATATATACATATATATATATATATATATATATATATATATATATATATATATATATATATATATATATATATATATATATATATATATATATTGATACAAATAGTTAAAAAGAAGATATAATATTAATAAATACTAAGAGCCACAAAAAGTCAAAGAAGAAGATATTTAAATACAAATTTTGAATATATATAAAATCAAATTCAACATATAGTATACAGGGATTACATATAATATTTAAAAATACAAACAGTTAAGTATGAAGATATAATGCTTAAAAAAGATTTTCCTAACAAAAATAAAAATTATTCCGTAAGATTTAAAACGTAAGTTTTTGTTTGATAGTAAAATGAATTTAATGGTTTTGCCATATTTAAGTCGCCTTTCAGAAAAGAGTTTCATAGTATAGGTCCTCTATAAGTTATACCATATTCTGCGTTTTTGTAAAATCTTTTAGGTATTTTATATGTGCTACTTTGATTTGATTTGATCAATTTCATATTCATCATTAAAGTTTTAGTGTGGTCCCCCTTTTTTTGTTGTATACAGTTCTACAAGCATGTTTTTGTAAGCAAAGAACTTTTGTAAGTTTTGTTGGTTGACAACTTGCCCACGTAATATTTGCATAAGTAATGTAGCAATGAATTAAGCAGAAGTAATTTAAGAAATATATAAGCTTTAAACTTTGTGAACTTATATATGGGCGAATTCGATACATAATCTAATGGCTTTACTAATTTTCAATTGTATATGTTTTATATGTGGGAGCCATGATAAATGATCATCCAAAATAACTCCTAAAAACTTTATAGTATCTTGTTTTTTAATTTGTTGATAATTTATAATAAGTTTTGGCAATTTTAGAGGAAGGTTTTCTTATATTGTTTTTTTAAGAACCAATGTTTTTTTCTCAACGTTGAGAGAAAGTTTATTTGACCTGAACCAATAATTTAATTTTTCTAATTCAATGTTTATCCCAGCATATAGTTGATTAATATTGCACTTAGATAAAAATAGATTTGTATCGTCTGCAAAAATGATAGTATTTAGTTTCACTGATGCATTACTAAAATCATTAACATAAATCAAAATATTATTTATAAATGAATTTAAATCTGCTTTAGAGATTTAAATCTACCTTAAATATTTAGTCAACTACCTAAACTTTGGAAAATAAAAGATTGTTCATGGAAAAAATCTATAGCTTGCCATAAAAATCTGATGTCAGATTTAAATTTAGCATATCAAAATTAAGTAAGAGCAAGTGTCAATATTAATGCAACAAATTTTTTGTTGACCTGTGTTATATTTTATAAAGTTTATTTTACTTTTACAAACATTTTATAAATTTTATAGATGACTTTTTTTGTTTTTATATCAATCATTTTTCAAAATGTTTAAAATCGAATAAAAATATTTGAATTTGTATTTTTATTAGCGCCACAGTTTATCAAAAGTCGAAGGTTTTAATTATAATTTAGCGTTATTTTTAGTTTCAGAGTTTTTATCTTAGTGTTATGAAGTTATACAGTTAGATATTATGCAGTGTTTAAAAAAAAATTTGTTTGATTAATTGCCAAGTTGTTGTGAAGTTGCAGTTTCTATTTTTCGGTTTAAATATGAAGATAATGAAATACATAAATGAATACATAATGAAATACCTGCCAGGTATGTTACTTATTAAATGCAATAAAATGTTTTGTTATCGGAATTTTATTGAAATAACGATTAAGAATTTTATTGTCAAAGAAATTTATTATAATATTCAATATAAAAGATTTGTTGTTTATTATAAGTTGAGTTTTAAAATTATTTTTAATTCAAATAATGGCGTCATCAGTAAGTCAATTTTTTTTTTAATCATCTGTTATACTTTTTTAAACATCTGTTTAAAAAGCCTTTATTTTCATATTTAGCTAGGTTTATTTAAGCCTTTATTTTCATATTTAGCTAGGTGAAAACATGGTTCTATTGAGTCTAACAGTAAATAACTTTTGCAACTAAGATCTTAGCCCTTAAAGCTTGGATATTTTAACTTTTTTCTTAAAAAAAAAATATATATATATATATATTCAGAGGAGTAATTATAAACTTGCCTTCCCTACCTTCCCTTTCCCCCGCCTTTGCAAATAAATGACGGGGCCCTTCCCACTAAAACATTTTTTTTATTGAATTTAAAAGTAAAATATGCAACATTTGCTTTTTATATCTAGTAATTAAAACACAATTAAGTATAAGTATAATATTTATTTTATAAATTTGAAAAATCCCAGAGTCTCTGCTCCAAATTCTTATAAAAATAATAAACATTTAAGTTATGTTTGAGGAAAGCATACTTGTTATTTAAAACTAACTGGATCTCACCCAAGTATACGAAAAAATAAATTTTTAAATTTATTACATCTAAACTATCTTCAGACGTAATAATTCTTATAATGCTACCAAGAATAGAGAATAACTTGATATTCTATTTTTGATAGCATTCTTAGAATTACGTAGTAAATCAAGTTCACACCCTCTTCTTTACCTATGTCCTTTATTGGACTATAGCGCGGTTCGAACCAAAAGAGGTTCGAACCGCGAACCTCTTGGTTCTGAGCATAAACTCTAACCCCTTTTTTTTTTTAAATGTTTTTACTTCCAACAAAGCGGCAAGCAACCACTATTAGAGTTGGAAGTTACTGGAAGAGAAAAGATAAAGTTTATAGAGCAAGAAGCGAATTCTAAATGACTAATGTTCGAGGAAAAAAACTAGAGAAATAAGAATTTTTGGAGCACTTAGGAACAGTCACAGTAAAAGGATGATACTTAACTTAATGACGAGTAAAAGAAAATGAATTTTAGTAGATGACACTAAAGACGTTAGCTCTTTAGAGCAGTACCCATTATAGTATTTATAGAAAAGAATAAGAGAAGCGACATTACGACAACGTGATAATGGTTTGAGGTTGGCTGCAAGAGCAGGTCCAACTATGCTAACAATGCGTTTTTGTACCTTGTCTAAAAGAGAAAGGGCATCGTTGGAAGAGCTGCTCCAGATATGGCAGCAGCATTCCATACAAAGAGGGATTTGAGATTAGAGTAACAGCTGAAATAACTTCGCCACGGCTGACATAACTCAGGACATAAGGCTTATTATAATAACTTTCTTTAAAAAATTTAAAGTCAATTGGACAATAACAGCTAGGGGTGGGAGTTAAGGTTAGTTTTAGTCTAACTAAAATTAGTCGACTAATGTTTTAGTTAACTAAAATTAGTCGACTAACTTTTCAATCTAACTAAAATTAGTCGACTAACTTTTTAGTGAACCAAAGTTACCCGACTAACTTTTGAGTTAACTAAAATTAGTCAACTACCATTTTAGTTAACTAAAATTAGTTGACTAACATTTTAGTTAACTAAAATTAGTCGACTAATTCTAGTTAACTAAAAAGTTAGTCGACTAGTTTTAGTTAGGCTAAAAAGTTAGTCGGCTAGTTTTAGTTACGGTTTATTTAATTTAGTTAGTTACGATTTTTAGTTTTGGTCACAACACAAATAACAGCTTTTACAATCTTTGCCAGAAAATTAAGAAAATTAAAAAAACAGAAAAAAATTAAAACTATGAAATACACAAACTTATTAACATATAAAATCAGGTTAAAATTCCCTGCCTTTTATATAATGTTGCCTCTTCACTAATGTAATTATTATCAAACCCTTATCTAGTTGTTCAATGCGTTTTTCTTTTATTTTAACCTTGTTAAATGATTTTTTGTGTATTAGCTTTACACGCAGAACTTCAGTTTTTTTGATACTATACTTAATAAAATGTCCTGGGATAATTCCTAAACTGCGCAAAACATCTATCAGACCAGTTTCGTTATCATTAAACTGTATAACAACAATTGAAACACAAACTTCTTTTGCAGAACTCATTTTAATAGGATACCTTAATTTAGAAAGGATATTTAATTCTTGTTAGTAATAAGCCTAATCAGAACATTGTTTTTTTAAATTTTATTTAGAACATAGACAAACTAATAACAAAGAAGTAGCTATTGCTTTAAGTAAACAGAATTTTTACTTAAAGCAGTAGCTACTTTTCCTGTCTCAGAAAAGACAGGAAAAGTAGCTATTGCTTTAAGTAAAAGTAAAAGTAATTTTTAAAATACTTTAAGTAAAAGTAATTGAGATAGAAATATGAACCGCTTTTCCTGTCTCAGAAAAGACAGGAAAAGCGATTTATATTTCTCAATTAGCCGTTGCACATTGTGCTCAGGACATGAAAAAATTCAATTTTCTGACTTTTTTTTACTTTAAATAGTAATCTTGTATTTTTTGTAGAACATATATAGGTCAGCACAAAAAAAAAATTTTGAAATGCTTGAAACCATTTTGTTTTTATAGTTGTGTGAAGTTGAAGATGAATGTTGACGCAAAATATTTATCTTATAATCAAGCCAATACTGTTTTTTAACAATGATTTTAAAACGCAATAAACTATTAGTTGTTTTTGATGTATAGCACTTCAAAGAATGAAACATAAATTTAAAAATTTTTTTCTATCCTGATCTGGAAATGGTATTTTTTTTGTGAATTACTTGAAGAAAAATAAAATTTAAATTTAAAACATTGTACTTTTGTAGTTTTGTTTGGACCTCAAAAAATTCAAAATTATATGAAAATATATTTATTTGATTAAAAAGAAAATGACGGGAAAACAAAAAGACCGCAGGAGGTCGCAAATAAACTCAATTGTTTCATAAAGTATAAATATTCCATTTTTTTATGTGTTATTACAGTCCGAATATCCCCGTAAATTGAGTAATTTAAGTTTGAATTTAAGTTGTTCGTACATGTTGATATTTGAGGTTGCGTAATTATGAAAATCAACTTTTACAGCCAATTCAGGAATAGCTATTATATATTGATAACTTGTGACAAAATGTTATTGACAAAAAAAGAGAATTAGAAGAAATTTTACTAATTTCGAAGATTAAATTAAGTTCATTGGAAAAATCAAAGCTAATTCTGAAAACAATCAAAATTAGATATAATTTAACTTTAGAAGATGAAAAAGAATAAGATATAAGAATAAGATATAATCTAACTTTAGAAGATAAAAATTTTGAAGCAAATTGCACACATGTAATTTAGTGATCAATCTGAAAAACCTACAACAAAATTTTGTATGGTTTCATCGACATCGTGGAAACACATGCGAATGAGCAAGAAGGAGATAAGTCAGAATGCAAGCAAATACTATTAAGATTAGATTTTTTTTTTTTTTTTTTTTTTTTTGCGCACACTTTCGACGAGATAAGACGCGTTTTTATTGCTGCTAAAATAAGTTGTTATATTCGGAAATAATTCGAAAATGGCAAAATCTTTAACAATTGTAAAATGATTTTTGGAATGTCATGAAAGCTCTCTACTAAAAAACTTTGGAGATTTAATAAATTAGAAGAAAAATTTTACAACGAAATTGAAAAATTAAAAAAATTAAATGCTTTACTGAAGAGAGAAATCCCTGAAGTTACTAAAGCAATTAATTTTCAGAATGAAAATTATGAACAAGTTGTGTAAGAATCAAATGACTTAAAAGTAAAACTCAATAATTATAACAAAGACAACGTGAATCTAAGATGCGCTGAAATTATTCAAGATAAATAAGCAGAATTAGATGATTGGAGGCGGCGAAACAATCTTCGTTTTGATGGCTTTGACGAAAGAGAAGAAAAAACTTGGAAAGATAGCGAATCAAAGGTCAAAGAGTTCTGAAAGGAGAAACTCGGAATTAAAAACAACATTGCAATTGAAAGAGCATACAGGACTGGGAAGAAGCACGAATCTGGAAAAAGAAGAAAAACTATCGTGGTAAAGTTTCTTAACTATAAAGATTGAGAAATCGTATTTAATGAATATAAGAAAAAAAGACTATGGAACGAAAAAATATATCAAGACGACTTCGATTTACCAAAGCAAAAGAACTTTGAACTGAGGGTAAGTTTGCTAAAGTTATATATAAAAAACTTGTAACACGCGCCTCAGAAGCATAAGAAATTCTTTGAAATCTTATCTAGTACACAAAAAATGATAACAACAAAAAATATAAAATGGAGGACTATAAATTACTTATTTTCAACTTTAGAAACAAATACATTGGATCTGATGAAAACACAGATCCAGATGTTAACTATTTTAATGACTTAAAAATAGATTGTTTTTATCATTATGCTAGTGGCTTAAAAGAATTTCTTTTTAAAAATGGCAATGAAAACAAAAAAATCAGAATTGTCCACATAAATATAAGAAGTATGAACAAAACTTTTGAATATCTTCGACATTTTATAGAAGAAATTATAAACTATTTTGATATTATTTGTTTAACGGAAACTTGGTGTTTACAAAATGAGCTTAATGATAACTCCAACTTCCATCTTCAAAACATAGGGCATAACGTTAGGAATGATTTATGCGTTTCTCATTGGCTATAAAGAAATCGTTATAATTGAAACTTTAAACAATAAGCGAAAAGTTAAAAAGCAAAAGCATTCTACTAAGTTGTTGTTATAGACCATTGAAAATTTAAGCTTATACTTAAAGCACAATATTTTTTATGAAGGTAACAAAGAAAAGAAAAAAAACTTTGTAAATGGCGATTTAAATATGGATTTCTTACGATATAGCGAAAACAAAAAAATAAAAAAATTTTATGATGAAATATTTGTATCAGGAGCAATACCGCTTATCAACCGGCCTACTCGAATAACAGAAAACTCAACCACCCTAATAGACAATATTTTAACCACAGATGTATATAACAATGACATACAAAAAGGCATTATAAAATCAGATATATCAGGCCACTTTCCCATTTTTCTAACATTCAGCACAATTTTAACTCCTTACACTAATTATAAGAAAACGTATTTTTAACAAAAAAAAATTAGAAACGTTTAAATATCAATTATCATTGTTAAACTGGAAGCATATAAATTTTAATGAAGAAATAAATGTAATCTATAATAAGTTCTTTAATACATTCTTCTCGATGTACGATGCAAATTTTCCCGTTTCCAAAACAACCTTAAAACCAAAAACCTTAAAAAGTCCTTGGATTATCAAGGGTCTTTAAAAATCTTCAAAAATTAAACAAAAATTGTATATAAAATATTTAAAAACAATCTTATGCTAATTTACGCATATATAAAAACTACAAAACTCTATTTGAAAAAATTCGTAAAAACCTGAAAAATATTTATTACTCTAATCTAATTACTAAATATAAAAATGACTTAAAACAAATATGGAAAATATTGAAAACAACCCAGTGGGCACGGTACGTTATTAAAACGTTTTTTAGACGTTTTTATAAGGTTTAAACCTAATAAAAACGTCTAAAGAACGTTTTAAAAACGTACTGTGCCCACTGGGAACAACGGGGAAACAGAAAACCTGTTCAAATTTCCTTCTGAAAATGATTAAATTTATGTATATATGAACCAAATGAAATAGCGGAAGAATTTAATAAATACTTTACCGATATCGGAAGTAGGCTGGCTGGTAGGATTCCTTCTACAAATATTTCCTTTTATGATTTTTTGACAACTTCAAATAGTTTACTTTCTCCCCATGACTTATTCCTAGATTTATCAATTGAAGAGTTTGAAGAGCCTTCAAATCTCTAAAAAGACACAAAGCAATCGGTGCGGATGGAATAAACGGGAACATAAATATAGATTGCTATGAAAGTTTGAAAAATATTCTCTTTAAAGTTTTCAAAACGTTTATACAACAAGGGGTTTTCCCTGACCTAATAAAAATTGCCAAAGCTATCCCGATTTATAAAAACGGAGAAAAATCAAACGTCAATAATTATTGCTCTATTTCTTTAGAGAAAATCATCTTTGAAAAGACATACAACTACCTGATTTCAAATAATTTACAATACAAAAATCAATTTGGCTACAAAAAAATAGTTCAACTGAACGAGCCATTATTCAGTTTACACGCGAAGTCTCAAATTCTTTTGCTAAATCACAATATACACTTAGTGTTTTTGTCGATTTATCAAAGGCTTTTGATACAGTCAATCAAGATATCTTACTTAAAAAACTTGAGTTCTATGGAATAACTGGTAATTTGATTGAATGGTATAATAGCTACTTGTCAAATAGAGAGCAAATTGGTCTTCAACGGAGAAGAATTGCTTCCTATTGATCTATAAAATATATAGATCTATTGAAATAAAGCATTAGTTGAATTAAAATGTGGTGTTCCACAGGGTTCTATCCTTGGTCCATTTTGTCTTTTTAGTATTCTTCAACGGTCTACATAAGGCCTCGAACCTTATGAGCATTATGTTAGCAGACGATAACAATTTACTTTTATCAAACAAAGACATTAACAAACTTTTTTTTAAATATGAATAAAGAACTTATACAAATTTCTACTTGGTTTAAATGCAACAAACTAACCTTAAATATTGACAAAACAAAGTGGATCCTTTTCCACCCCTCAACAAAAAAACGTCTTTTGCCTAATGATTTACCTAAACTTTATATTGATAAAGTAGAAATAAAAAAAGATTTCGTTTTAAATTTCCTAGGTATTTATCTTGACGAAAATATGATATGGAAAACTCATATTGATAATATATCAACAAAAGTTGCAAAAAGTATTGCAATCCTCTATAAGGCCAGAAATTATTTAAATAAAAATAATTTAAAACAACTATACTACTCATTTATTCATAACTATATCAACTATGCAAATATTGCCTAGGGAATTACAGGTAAAAGTAAATTGCAATGTCTTTACCGCCATCAGAAACATGCAATGCGAATGATATACTTTTTAAATCGTTTTTCAAATGCAAAACCTTTATTCAAAGATATGAATATATTAAACGTTTTTGAACTTAACTTGTATAATACTTTATATTTTACGTTTTGTTGTATGAACAACACTTTATTACATGTTTTTAAAGATCTATTTATCTTTAAAGTAAAGAATAAATATAGTTTGCGAAATAAAAACTATTTAAAAGAACCCTTTTGTCAAACAAAGTTTAATCAATTTTGTATAGATTATCGGCACCTTATATCTGGAATAAATCTGTCCAGCCTAATTTTGATTCATCTATCTCTTTTTCTGTTTTTAAAAACAAATTAAAGAATATTATTTTTTCAACGGATAAGTATATTGAAATATTTTTGAGATATTATTTTAACCATTTATTATTTCAATTGTTTTGCATTGTTATTTTGTCATAAACTACTTGTATTATTTTATATTATATTTATGTCGTAATTTTTATATGGTTCTGTCGAAAAATGTCGAAAAATGGTACGCAGCCTATTCTTTCAGAAAATGGTTTACAAATATTTGTAAAAATAGAGATAAGTATGGTTGATGGCAAAATAGTAGATTTATTGAAAGGTGATTCTGGAGCTTTTTGACACTCCTGCTATTGTTTCAGAAGTGAGGCCAATGACATGGTATGAAGACTACATACGTTCATTATAGATAAAAACCAAAATGATTTGCTCAGTACTTAAAGAAAACTAGAAAATGGGGAAATCTCCTACAAAGATAGTGAAAGACATGGGCAATGCCATGAAACTATTGTTGAATCAGATAAAAAAAACTTTGCCACTCTATATCAAAAGCTACATGTACTTGACTACTGTCTGAAGTTGTTATATCACATTGTAGGCCAACAAACCTACGCATGGTCTGAGCAGGACATAAGGGTTAAAACTGTTTGAAAACAGCAAATAGAAAAGTTATTCAAAATTCATGTAAAAAACCAGAATGTTCCTTGATTTATCTACTTCTAGTGGTGGTAAAATTAACAAACATCCAATAGCTTATCTTTTTTTTAGTCCAAATAAAAAAGAGTCAATTTATTCGGTAATTCTTAAAACAAAAGACCAAGATAGCTTCAAGACTTTCTTAGCAAAAGTAAGACAAGACAGATGTCATTGAAAATAAATACACATATCATTATTTCAAACTGATGATAAGAACACGTCCAACAATTGCTAGTAAAAAAAACTTTTGCAATGTGGATCATGTGGAAAACTTGGAAATACCACAAGAGGGTGCAAAGTAGATGTGAACAACGTATTAAGCGAGGAGTAAAGGATTATTCAAGAGTGTTTAAAATGACCATATAAAATCAGTACTTATATCTGTGTTTAAAATTAAATTATTATGAACACAAATATATTTCATTTTGAATAGGATATAGTATCATTTTTCAAAAATTATATTATTCAGCAATTACCCATGTATTAGTTATACCACATTCTAAAACCATGTTAGCTGATCCTAAAGCAACACAGGCATCTTGGCGCTACTTGTTATATGGGGCGGGAGGTGGTAGCAGACAAATTCTTTAAAAACACTTTTACTTTTAATATAAATTTTATAGTTTATTTGAAAAATTTTAAAATATTAAAGGTATTACTCTTAGCACCTCTCCACTCCCCCACCGTTGCCTCATTCTCTGGGTCAGAGTCCACACACGTAAAATTTAATCTCAAAAGCAGATTTTTCGGTCCAAAAAAGTAATATAACAAATTTTTCACAAGATTTCACTAACAATTAACTGGTTTGTGAATTTTTTCCGAAAACCACATTCCCAGAATGTGGTTTTTTGGGCACACCGAGCGTCATTTAGGGACCCTGCTAAAATAAATTTTTTTTTAGGCCTAAAATTTTTCGCTTAAATGTCTTTTTATGTTCAACAATAGCTGATGTTTCAAATATTGCAACTTTTGAAAAATCAGAAATTTACCAGCTTAACAAAGAAGTCTATAGAAAACATAACGAGTTGAATTCAAAACTAAAAAATCATACGCTTTTTTTTAAATTTGTTTTTTTCATCGTTTTCTCGATTTATATTTTTTCACAATTTAACTATACATGAAGATATATTCAAATTTGTCTATGATATTAGATTAAAATTTTCAGAAAACACATAGATCTTACTGAACTAAAATCAAGATTTCAAGAACTGTATCTACAGTTTCCTTGTTTATGCAAATGATACATTGCATCATCTCAACTCCCCGCAAAGTGATACAACTAATCGTAAGTTTCAAAAACGTATTTTTTACTTTTACAATGAACTTTATTTTAGTTCAGAAACTAGTTATCAACAAGATTACTTGGAAAAAATTTTATGAAAAAAAGATATGGTAGTTTTAAACTACCATATCTTTTTTTCATAAAAGATTTTTGAACAGCGATAGGCCATATTTTCTAAAATTTTTTCGTACTGCATACGTTTTATTACCCATTAAATGTTTAAACCATGTAGTACATTTCTGTACAATAAATGTCTATATAAACAGACTTTGTGATTAACAAAAACATTTTTCTACATGCAGAATATTTTTGTATGTATATATAATGTATGTATAAAGTACATACATAATAGGGATGTACCCTATGTAAATATGAATGTGACATTTACGTCATTCCGGTTCCGGCCGGAAATACAATAATTCAGACCGGAATGCCGGAATTTATTATTTACCGTTTTTTAAGACATGCGACATAGACTGTGTAGATTAAATTAAAAAATCATTGTCCTACAGGCCAATGAAGAACTATAGGTAAACCTAGGTAAAAATATAAAATTCTTAACAAACACAATGTACTTTTATTTGCACTAATCAATTATGTAAGGATTTGCAGAAGTTTAGGAATATCGCGGTGCAAAAAGAATTGCCGTCCAGTTTTGGGCAACAAACTAGCTCGTCAAAAATGTTACCTGCCTCTGAGAACTCAATTTAAATGTTACTTATATTTTTAATTACTAAAAAGTTTAGGATGCCTAATAGAGTAAATATTTCAATTTTAACCTAAATGGAAAAATAGAAAACAAAGAAATAATTTTAAATATAAATATTATGCCGGTTTAAACTTTCAGTAATAAAGTTATAAGAAACAAATAAAAACGACATATTAAATTTAAATGAAACAAAAATCAAATTAATGAAATATATGTTATAGGTTATAAATATATATTATGTAGCCACAATGTGATGTGCAGGTTTTCACTGTCAATTTTGAAGGCAAAAAATTACATAAATATAACTCTTGCTCCACCCGGAATTTTAATAACAATTCCGGCAAATCCGGTTCCGGCCGGAAATCAAAATTTTGAATCTGGTACACCCCTAACACAGAAGAACTTTTAAACAACTTTAAAGAACACTTTTGTTTTATTTTATCTTCTTATTGTTAAATTATTGATAGAAAAAAAAAAAGATGTCGATTTGTTAACTATCTATAAAATAAACATTGTTTGCTCTAAAAATTACTTTAAAGCTTGGATAATTTTAAAAATTTTGATATGCAAGATCTTGTATTTTATTACCAAAATATTGGCTCCCAAATAAAAAATTTCTTTAATATAAGTAATGGCTCCCAAATCAAATATTTTTTCAATCCTATAAGATTTTAGAAGAAAAAAAAGTTTTTAACCTTTTTTCTAGCATGAACTCTTCACATGAGTGTCAATCCCATAACTTTATTTTGTTTTTAAATCTTATGGAAACCCATAAAATTTTTTCTTTTTAAAATCTTTTAGAATTCTAAAAGACATTTTGACTATTTTGGTAAAGTTTAAATTTTTAAGGTATTTTTTTTTATATTCGCTTATATATCAAGCGTTTTTTCCTCATAAACTTGGGTAATTTTATTTTTTAAGTTTTTTTTCTGTTCAAATTATAACTATATTGGCCTTATATATAAACAATATATGTAAATAATAATAATAATAATAATAAATAATATTCAGTTTTTAAATTTGATTTATTTATAACTACTGAAGTTTCTCTGTTTATTGACATCAATCGTTAGAATTGAAATGCTAGCAACTTAACTAAGAGCATATTCTTTAACTACTTTACCATAAATCCACTATCTATTTGTTAACAGTTTCAGGGTGGATGCGGTGGTATGCAAAATATACGGCATTTACAAATAAAAACAAAAGTGGAAAAACTATTTTGGCGCAGTTGTCAATTACGTGTTGATCACCAGTAATTAACACAAATGGTCCTATATCTATTTTTTTAATCACTGGTTCACTTCCTTTATTCTCTGGTTCTTTTACCTAAAATTAAAAAAATGTAAGTAATTATTTTGTGAACATTTGTTTAATTTATTTTATATAATATCTAATACTTTAATTTTAGCAAAACTGTAAAATGGCAATCTTATTATTAATGACAAAATCTTTGACTAAATCAATAATAATTTTACACAAGTAAACTATATTTCACATTAATTACGCAATAGTGAAATAAATTTCCTGAAAAAATTACCCCACCGTAAACAGATTGTATTTTTAAAACCATCATCACGAATTGCAACAAACAGGGTTTTGAAAATACTATGTCGACGTCCAAAAAAACTGATTTTTATTTATACTGGTGTCAAATAAAAGAAGTATAGAAACAATATTAACTAAAAAGTTTAGGTGCCCTAAATGTAGATGATCATTATATAATAATAATAATGATAATAATAATAATAAAAAGTAAATTGAAATTTATCAAAAAAATTTAACTATTACCAATAATTTTTCATCGCTTGTAAATAGCGTCCACGTAAATAGCTTGAATAACCATTTTGATTTTCAGTATATTCTTTACCTTAGGTAAAGAATATACTGAAAATCAAAATGGTTATTCAAGCTATTTATAATAGTAAAAAGCAGTAATAATGTGAAACATATGTATTCATTAAAAGTGCACGGTAGTGTCCGGCATCTCTTATAAGTAATTTTTAAAAATATTTACAACCTTAGTACTCTCGCATGCTTACTTTTGAGTCCTTAATCCAAGGAGGGAGGGGGGATTAAAGTGTGGGTGGGAATTTTAGTCCAGATCTAATAAACTGGATGGTTTTATTAAAAAGGGGGGTAAGAATTTACACTGACATTTTTATTATTTATCGTTTACTAGTATATATTTTTTAATTATTAAGGTTGATTTTCCATGATATAAATGTTTTGTTAATAACAAGTAAAAATTAATAAACGAGTGGGTCTTAACAAGCTTAGCGTGGGCGGGGAAATTTACCAAAAATTTTAATCAAAGTCTCAATAATAATACATTGGGGAGGGGCTTTTAATAATTTAATTAAAACTTTCAGTGTAATCAGATTTTAAAAATTTTCAACCTATAAAAAAATGTGTTGTGTAAAACAAAAAATTCCCATCCACCCTTTAATTAAGATTCCTCTGTTTATTAGATCTGGACTAAAATTCACTCACCCCCTTGTATTAAGCACGCGTGACTAATACTAAATTAAAAACTATATTTTAAACTTTTAGGCTTGAATTATTTTTTATTAAAGCAGGCTTTAAATTGCATAAAGCTGCACACAATAAAATAACATCATTCATATGATGAAGCATAGAAACGGGTAATACATTTTTTAAGATTCGAAAAGTTTTTATTCGGTTTATGGCCATTTCTATGTGAATTCTTAAGTTTGCAACATCAGTAGTCTTCTTACATTTACTTGCAGTCATTTGACTCTTTACTCTTGCACCTGGTGGAACAGATAAGCCACAATAACGAAATAATAGTTTTTCTCTTAATTAAAATCCTATGTGTGCATCACCTCGTTGTCTCTTTCATAGAAACCACTGTCACTTGTAATAAATTTATCTGATGCTCTGTCGCCGTAACATTAAGATATAAACGTTATGTACCCATTTGGTGCTATACCAATTAATACCTTGACAGTGTTGTGGTGCTTATAATCAGCCCAAGTCACTGCTTGGTTGTAAAGGGACTTTGGACGTTCAATAAATATTTCAAAACAATCAATAATCACTCTACACGTGTGATGCTTTGTTTTCACAAAGGACGCAGGGAAGTTTTTTTATGACTTCACTTGGGAGCCAAACAATAATAGCATTTCCGAGAATATAAGCAACAATTCTAATAAAAGTGGTAAATTTATTAAAACACAAAGATTTTGAAATGCCAAAACGATCAACAATATCTTCATTTAGTAAACCTAAGCGCAATCTCAAAAGTGTTAATTAAAAATTCTTCTCTATGTGATAACAGTTTACATTTAGATACAGATTTTAGTTGTTTAACTTTGCTACGTGAATGTTTTGGGCCTCTCCTATAATGAATGGAGGGTAAAAATGGTTTTAACAAACCAAAAATAACATTAAAAACAGCAATCGAAGATGTAAAAGTATAAAAGTTCATTTTTGTATCATTGTTAACTAATCTCCAAGAGAATTTTTGTTTAGGCTTGACTGTTTGTTTTATTTTCAACTTTTTTAACTGATTAGTAAGGCTATTTACTTTACTCAAATAAGAGGTAAGTGAAGATTTGTATTCACATGAAGTACATTTGTTAAGTTGTGGTAAGCTCAATGAGTATGTATGGTCTGATAATATAGATGATAAAACATCTGCATTAAAACTAACACTTGAAAACTCTGTGACAATACTTTTTTCAGTCAACAAAGGTTCTACAGGCTGCATTTTACTAGAACATGGTAAAGAAGTGATTGGGTACTTTATTAAAGTTCTTCTAGGTTTTTTTTGTTCAGGTTGATTAAAACCCATATTTATTGTTGGATTAGGGTTCATAACAGTCGGATGTTTATCAACAAAATGATCAGAGCATACTCTATCTGCAGTTCTGAGTTTCCATGCACTTCCTTTTTTATTTCCTTCTCATCTAAGCTGACTAATCCGTTGTTCTCTTTTTAAGTTATTTCTTTTAAAACTTGGGAAACAATACATTCGAAATGGTGCCTCACATCCACACTCGGATAGTATCTTCTCTTCATGTTGAAAACCACGATTTATCTTTCAATTTTTCTAGCATATAGGAACTATTGGTACATCCTATAACAGCACACTTTTATCTTATCTATTTCATCACTAACTCGCAACTGAGAAAATAAATATTTACCCTTTTAAATTTGTTCCAGGACTTTTTCTAGCGCGATATTAATAATGGCAGAACTTCGCTTGAACTGGTGTATTGTGAAAGTTTGCATCGTTTTTCAAGTTACTGATTTGAACAACAGATAATCGTGAAACTAGTCTTATTATCGTCAATGGATCCATTCGGAACTCC